>NC_064630.1:712939899-713243125 GCF_023864275.1 Schistocerca cancellata
TTAATCTAGTGTGCCTCTGATGTTCTTTGCACCTGATCTCCACAGTTCTTGTCGTCTGGCCAATGTAGGACATGCCATATTGACAAGGTATATTGTAAATCCCTGGTTTTCGTAACCCCAGGAGTTTCAGCTCATGAAGTAGCAGGTCAAAGCTTATACCAGACTATGATGGGATGCTCTTCACAGAAAGGCTGTTCAATGATTAAACTTCGATTGCATTCAGAACAGGTCTATCATCAGTACAAGGTGGAACCGCCACGGGCGGTAGTACACTCTATGTTGTGGAATGGAAGTAAACAGCTTCCAGATTTAACTTGTAGGGTTTTCTGCCTTTGCGAAAACACAAGTACATGGCTGGCTCATGGCTGGTATGAAACTATACATCTTCCCTTCGCATAGCAGATGTGCTTTAATGGTAAAATCTGGTGATGGTCTGGCTAGTCAGCAACGTGCACATTCCCAAGACGTTCGTGATGTGGACTGCAGTGTGGGGTCTTGCATTGTCTTAATGCAACATGCCATTTAATACACAACTCATGAGAAGTATGTCAGTAGGATTTAAAGTTGCTGCCTAATACTGGCGAGAATTCAGCCTTTGTTAAACAGTTAACCAATTTGTATTGCTGTCAAATCAAAAACCCCACATGATGATATCACAGGTAAGTGAGGATTGGATCTTTAAATTCGGTGCTATCTATTGCGTTACGCCAGGTCGTTCAGAGAGACTTTGTTGTCTATCGGATCGCCACAAAGATAATTGAGAGTTGTAGTTGAGTATCACAGGATGTTCAAAAATGGTTCAAAGGGCTGTGAGTATTATGGGACTTAACATCTGAGGTCATCGGTCCCCTAGAATTTAGAACTACTTGAACCTAAATAACCTAAGGACATCACACACATCCATGCCCGAGGCAGGATTCGAAACTGCGACCGTATTGGTCGCTCGGTTCCAGACTGAAGTGCCTAGAACCGCTCGGCCACACCGGCCGGCCATCACAGGATGTTACTCAGTATCTATGCTGATTGGCTTTTCTTCATACCCAAGGTTTGGACTAACGGAAGGAAACACAGAAAGGAATGCAGGGTAGAAAATAAATACAGATGTTAGCCACGTCTGCAGGTTGTGGTGTTGTATTTGACGACATAGGCCAAATTTGCATTCTCCTCAAAACTTTGCAAGTGTCAGTCATGATCAGAAGAGTATCTGCGTAGTGTCAAGTACGTTATGTCGGAGCTACGTCAATTCGAACGGGGCTGACTGTTGGTACTCGTATGACGGTTTTTCCCGTAATGAAGGTAAAGGTAATGTTCGGTGTTTCGAAAGTCACCGTTTCTAAGCTTTATACCGCAAAGAAGGAAAGCTCAAATTCAACATCCGCTAAGTTAAAATTCGGACGGAAGGCTGTTGAGTGATCAGACGACCTTTGAAGAGAATTATGTCGAGAAAAAGGGGGATGACACCGGCAAAATCAGCATAGAACTGAATGGCTGTTCGAAGAATTGCAGACTTAGCTAGAATTTCAAAACCACTCATCAGTGTTTCAAATGCCCGTAGCAGGAAGACTTGGGACGAAGCAATAAAACCTGGTCAATGGAGCACTGGGAGAAAGTCATTTTGTGGTATGAGTCATGTTTCGCTCTGTTTCCTATTTTTGGCCCAATTTATCCCAAAAGAACGAAATATGGCGCGGATTCAGTGAAGACTTGGCCAACCATATCGAGTTATTCCATAAACAAAATGGTTAATCCGTAAGGTTACATTCCTAACAAGGATTACGTGACAATTTGGGTTGAAGAGGTCCATCCCGCCGTATAATGTTACTCCCAACGCTGATGCTGTGTTTCAAACGACGTGTCCTTTTAACACATCTACACCGTGGTATAGGGGAGTCGGCATGATAGCTCGGCGTCAGAGGACTGGCTGTCCTCTGTAATGGAAACATTGAGTGAACTGTTCTACTACTAGCTTGAACAGATGATATGTGACGTCCACCCAGCCCAGATTCCCAGATTGATAACGAGATAAAGAGAAAAAAGGAGTATCGTCTTTGATTAAACACGAAAATTTCCCCAGTCCCGAGTTAGATTCCCATCACCTCTGAAATTTTGAAACAAAATCTCCAGCAAAGGCGGCTGAAAACTTCCGTCGTAAGAAGTCACAACCAGTCAGCAAAAGCCAGAGGAGTGGACACAGATTCAGGGCACTCTTATGCCCCTGGGGGAAACTGCCCTTATAGGCTGAAGAATGAGCAGTCATCAACGGGATGACAATGGAGAATGTAATGGAAAACACTGCATTAAAGACACTATATCCAGAACTTGTGGCTTATAATTGAAAAAGTATCATGATGATCTCTCCATTGGCCAAAGATTCCGGACTAGTTCCCCATTCGGACCTCCGGTAGGGGTTTGCCATAGAAGAGGTGGCCATGAGAACAAGATTGAATAACCAACGACGAAGGGATGAAGTTCTTCGAGTCGAGGCATGGATTGGCAGATGTTTGAATGCGATAGAGAAGCTACAAAACCCTGTAAAAGGAAATGCTAACGACAAGGTTCTCTGGTCAGATGAGTATAGGGTAATATCAACAGTAGCAGAAAACGGTATAACGCGAGTAGTATTCGACAGTAGGATTCGTTATGAACACTCAGGTTGGACTGTATGTAAGTTACTGGGCACAATTCAAGGATAGGGTTGTTCCCATTAGAATCAACAGCAAACCATCACCGATAACGATATTTCAAGTATACATGCCGACGTCGCAAGTTGAAGAGATATAGAGAGTATATGAGGATATTGAACACGTAATTCAGTACGTAAAGGGAGACGAAACTCCAATAATCATGAGAGATTGGACTGCGACTGTCGGGCAAGGAGTAGAAGAAAGTGTTACAGGAGAACATGAGCTTTACACTAGGGATGAGAGAGGAGGAAGACTAAATAAGTTCAGCAATAAATTTCAGCTAGTAACAGCGAATATTCTGCTGAAGATTCACAAGGGGAGGCGGTATACTTGGCAAAGGCGCGGAGATACGAGAAGATTTTACTTAGATTATATCATCGTGAGGAAGAGATTCTGAAATCAGATACTGGATTGCAAGACATACCCAAGGGCGGAAAAGGCTCAAATCACAATTTGGTTGTGCCGAAAAGCAGTTTGAAGTTTAAGAGACTAATCAGGAACAATTAATCAGCAAAGAAGTGATATACGGAAGTACTAAGGAGCGAAAAGATACGCTTGAACTTCTTTGAGGCTGTAGATGCATCTATAAGCAATAACTCAGTTGAAGAGGAATCGACATCTCTAAAAAGGTCAATCTCTAAGACGGGCAATGTAAAGAAAATCACAGGTAAAAAGAACGTAACTGTGAAGAAACCACGGTACCAGAAGAAGTACTTCAGCTGATCGATGGATATAGAAAGCACAAAAATATTTAAGGAAATTCATGAATACGGAAGTACAAGTCAAATAGGAATGAAATAAATAGGAAGTGCATGGAAGCAAAGACAAAATGGCTTCATGAAAAATGTGAAAAAATGAAATAAATGATTGACTTAAGAACTGGCTCTGCATACAGGAAAGTCAAAAGAACCTTTGGTGAAATTAAAATCAAGGGTGTTAACACTAATAGTGCAATGGGAATTCCGCTGTAAAATATAGAGGAGAGAGCGGGTAGGTGAAAATAGTACATTGAAAACCACTACGAGGTTAGGGAAGTTGTCTGATGATGTGATGGAAGAAAAAATAGCAGTCAATATAGAAGAGACAGGGGATTAAGTACTAGAATTATAATTTTAAAAAAGCCTTGGAAGACTTTATATCGAATAAGGCAGAAGCGATAAATAACATTCCATGAGAATTCCTAAAATCATAGGATGTGTGAAAACAGCAAAAAGAGAACTGAAGCATTTGAGATGTGGTGCTACAGAAGAATTTTTAAAATTAGGTGAACTGATACGCTAAGGAATGAAGAGGTTGTCCAGAGAATCGGTAAGGAAAGGAATATTTCGAGAACAATTACAAGAAAAAAGGACAGGATGGTAGGACATGTAGTAAGAATCACGGAATTAGTTCCATGGTACTAGAGGAAGCTGCAGATGGTAAAGAGTGTAGACGAAAACAGTGCTTGGAACATATCCAGCAAATAAAGCAAATAATTGAGGACTTAGGCAGGCTGCAACTGCTACTCTGTGATGAAGAGGGTGATACAGAAGAGGAATTCGTGGTGGACCCTAAGAAGAAAAACGGGGGCCGGCCTGAACCGGTTTTGTAAGCACTAGGATGAATGGTCGCATCTTCCCTAGCCATAATAGTCACCAGTTCGTAATATTATTGAGCCACTGTAGCCTATCTTGGAGAGAAGAGTGACTGATGGCTTTTCACTGTCGTCTTCTGATTTTGGCACTATTTTGAAGAAAGAATAGCACACGATTCCTTGTATTTATTGATAACAGGAAGAAAGGCAGTTGTCGTGAAGGACAACGGGTTTCCTACACCGTATTATGCATGATAATGTGTTGTATTTTTGATGTTTCCATATTTATGTCCACCCCCTGTATACCGTTTTGGTGTGTATTAGTGGTAAACTAGAATGCCGACCCGAGATCTCAACTTCCAGTTATCTGTTCCCGGAGTTTCGTCCTTATACTCTGCCTTCAGCTTACCACAAAATTTCATCTGTTGCAACCGTCTGCTTGTCAGAGTCATTCGAATAATCTAACGAATTTGTCGTGGTGTAGTGCTTCTGCTTGCTGTTTTTGTACCCTGATACCCTGAGTCGATCTCGTGACCTCTCGCTCTGCTGTCATTGTGCTATGGTCAGTATGATACACACGTGTCCCTCAAGCAAAAGATTCTAGCTTATTTGAAGTCCAAAATATGCCATCATAATCTTCATGGGCACTTCCTCAGGACACGTTTATTGCGATCTGCACATCAATTTTTTCAACAGTGTCAGACACATAAAACAGCAATAACGTACTCACACCATTCACCATGTGCAGGAATGGCTCTAAACTACATCTGTGTAAATAAAAATGAAAATTTTTGCGTTTTCTCAAAATCGTTAATGTCAGAAAGTTCTTTTTTTTCCTTTATTGGGTTTCGATTCCCCCTACAGGGGGGGGGGGGGGGCGGGCTGTCAGCAGCTTATTACGCCGCTCTTCAGCCTACAGAATTTGTTTTAAAAAGATGAAGATAATAAAAAGTAATAACAGTTGGCGATAAAATCGGTGACTTAAAGGTAAAAATGGCAGAAAATTCTGGAGCGTAAAACATAAAACACAGGGTCGATGAAGCTAAGAAAACACACAGGAAGCAGGAAAACAATAGACAGGCAATTAAAAAAAACACAGCGACAGTCTGGGTTCTGTTCGCAAGAGATATAAAAAGCACACCCAGCGACAGCATGAGTTCTGTTAGCAACACTGTGGAAGGACACACAACACCGAACACTCACTTAAACACTGAGCTAAAAGTTGGCACAAATACGACATACCACACCCGAGAGCAGGTGGGGGGAAACTGGTCAGATGACGGGAAAAAGGGGGGGGGGAAGGTGAGGAAAAGTGAAGGGGGAGGGGGGAAAGGAGCCAATGGAAGAGGAGGATCCATAAGAGGGGTGGGGGTGCTGAGCAGACAGGCCAGGGATTGGGGAAGGCAGAGGAGGGGAGTACAGAAGGACTCGGGGGGGGGGGGGGGAGAAAGGAGATGATAGGCAAGGAGAAAACACAGGATGGAAGGGGGGAGGAAGAGGGAGCCCAGGGAAAGGACGGAGGAAAGGAGGGGGGTTGAGGATCAGAGTTGATAGGAAGGATAAATGGAGGGAGAGAGAGCATCATCCGGGAGGGGGAGCTGATGGAAGCCACCTTGGGAAAGGAGATGTAGGGTGTAGAGATGGAGGGTAGGGGGGACACAACGGTGAAGACGTGGCAGGGGGCGGGGATGGGAGAGGAGAGGAGCAACCAGGGGGTGAGGGGGTTCAAGACGGCGGGAGGTGGAGAGGATGCGGATATGTTCGAGGAATAGGAGCAGATGGGGGAAAGGAATGAGATCATAGAGGATCGGCGTGGGGGACTGGAGGCATATATGGAAGGCGAGGCGGAGTGCATGACGCTGAAGGATTTGGAGGGACTGGCAGAATTTGGGGGGGGCGGGGGCAGATATCCAGGCAGGCCTGGCATAACAGAGGATGGGACGGATTAAGGATTTGTAGGTGTGGAGGATGGTAGAGGGGTGCAACCGCCACGTCCGGCCAGAGAGGAGTTTGAGGAGTCAGAGGCGGTTGAGGGCTTTGGATTGGATGGAGCGGAGATGAGGGATCCAGGTGAGGTGACGGTCAATGGTGAGGCCAAGGTAGGTGAGGGTGGGGGTGAGGTGGACAGGACGTGCACAGACAGTAAGGGAGAAATCCAGGAGCCGGAAGGAGCGAGTGGTACGACCTACGATGATTGCCTGGGTCTTGGAAGGATTGAGTTTCAGGAGCCACTGGTTACACCATGCAGCAAAAGGGTCAAGGTGATTCTGGAGAAGGCGTTGGGATCGGTGGAGGGTAGGAGCGAGGGCGAGGAATGCAGTGTCATCAGCATATTGCAAGATGTGTACTGGAGGGGGTCAGAAAGTTCGTGGCCGACGACTTTAAATGTTGACACAACGTTGAATTCTAATATAGGAGTGTTTTTAGATACATAATTCTTTTTTGGAGAAATACACATCGGGCTAAAAGAAAGTGATAATAAACGTTGCTCACCTCCAAGAGGAAGATCCATTACCATAACGCTCGACCTCCGTGCAATTATCTAGGGCCAGGAGGAGGGTGGTGACTCTGAAATCTTAAATAGGAACCTCTATTGTTTTGCAGATTTGGATTCTCCGTGAAAAAGCATGTAACTTTTGTATGAAAGACTTCTTTCGTTTCATGATAGATGGCGCTGTAACTGCTAACACGGAAATGAGGTGACAAGTGTTGCAAAGAAATACACATACGATTAAGACAATCGAAGTACTTTCTTGATATTTTCCGTGATGCTATGATGCGACACCTATCACAATCGAATGAAGCACAGACCTAGTCATGCGTTCAGATTGTGCATGTTACTTCAATGATTCGGACTATACACAACACGTCACAATTGTTCCACGGTGTTAACGATTACAGAGAGGGTTGATGTCATCTCCATGTACTTTGAGGCTCGTAGAAATGTTGACGACGATCGTGAAAGGTATGTTACTCTGTCCCCCCGATAGGAATGTTCTCAACGACGTTGCGCTGTGTTGTCTACCTTTTGCTGAAACGGTTAGTGTTAAACCTACAGCAAGAGTCCGACAGCGGCCTGTAACAAACGAAAATAACACAGTGAATGTTGTAGCAGCGGTTGCTGTAGATCCCCACATCCGTTCTCAGCTAATTGCTCGAGGTTCCGGAATTTCGCAAAGAAGTGTTTTACGCTTACTGCATGCACACAAATCCCATACATTTCTTTTATCGCTGCACCAGGAGTGGCGTGGTGACGATTTACGCAATCTCGTGAATTTCTGCAACTGGGTACAGGAAAACCTGCAGTCAACTATAATTTCATTTCACCGATATTTTTCTCTGATGAATCAAATTTTACGAATCTTGGTCAAGTGAGTCGACATAATATGCATTATTGGTCAGTGAAGAATCCGCACTGGGTAACCCAAGTTGAACATCAACGCCCATGCAATGTCAACGTTTGGTGCGCTGTTTTAGGTACCCAGGTAAGAAGCTCATATTTCATAGAAAGTAATCTGACTGGCCAAATGTACATTGACACTGTTGATAATGTTTTATCCATACCAACACACGATGTTTCACTTTAAACGAGACTGGATATGTGGTTTCGAGACGATGGTTTCGCAGCCCATTATTCACTACTAGCTCCAGAAGTTCTGAATCGAAACCTTCCGGCTCGGTGGATAAGATGATTAGGCCCTCAAAAAAATGGTTCAAATGGCTCTGAGCACTATGGGACTTAACAGCTGTGGTCATCAGTCCCCCAGAACTTAGAACTACTTCAACATAACTAACCTAAGGACATCACACACATCCATGCCCCAGGCAGGATTCGAACCTGCGACCGTAGCAGTCGCGCGGTTGCGGACTGCGCGCCTAGAACCGCGAGACCACCGCGGCCGGCAATTAGGCCCTCAAAAGTGGCCCACACGTTCAGTCGATTTGACTTCTGCCGATTTTTTCCTGTGGGGATGGCTAAAACAGAGAGTTTACATGGATGCACAAACAACCCCCGAAAATATGCGGTAGCGAATTCGCAAAGAATGTGCAGACATTAGCTGAGAGACATTAATACATGTCGGATTGTCATTCAGACACAGAGTTTCAATGTGCATTAGAAACGTCGGACAACTTTTCGAACATTAGCCGCACTGAAACACTTGTGAGAGGCAAGGGGACTCTCACTAATTAAGCACCCCGAGATAGTCAAAGGCAAGTGGACTCACATTAATTACGCACCCCGTGATTGTGAGAGGCAAGTGGAGTCACCCCGAAGTGAACACATTACTACTACGTATATGTCGTTGCTCCTGAATACGATAAATGTTGTGTAAGAGTCCACTGCGGGAGAGCAGATGGTGTCACCTGATAGCATTTTCCGAAATATCAAATAAAGTACTTTGAGTTTCCTAATTGGATGTATATTTTTGTGAGATCTTACCGTTTTGCAACAATTGTCACCCCACAGTCACGTGTGCCGATTGCAGCGCCGGCTACCATGTAATGAAAGAAATGTTTCATACAAAAGTTGCATATTTTTTCACTTAGAATCCAAATCCGCTATAAAAAATAGGGCTCCTGCCCCTGGGGGTGGTGCAGGGGCTTCAAGCGTTTTGTTAATATATTTCCCTCTTCGAGGTGAACAACGTTTATCACCACTTCTTTTTAATCCGATGTGTATATTGCCAAATATTCCGACAAACAGTTTTGAATGCCTCACCATTTATGTAAAAGGAAAATATCGTTGCCAAAAATCTCTAAATGGAAGTTTCCAATTTACTTTAAAGTTGTACACGTTACTCTAATAATCGTTTGGACATGTGCAGACTATGGACATTTTAATATAAGTGTGTGTGTGTATATAAAATGTACTGGGAGTTGTATTTATGAGTTATTTGTTTAAGATTTCAATACTACTACAGAATTATTTTGCAATAGATGGACAGAGGGGTGTGACGAAGTGGACATAGAAAACATGAAGGACGAAGTGGGCAGAGAGAGGAGAAGGAGGAAATGGAGGGGAAAGGAAAAGATGGACTGAAAAAGGGGGGGGGGGATTGATGGACTGAGAGATGGGGAGAGACAGCGGAATGGAGGTGATGGACAGGGAGAAGATGGAAAGGGTGAGGGGGAGAGGTGGTCGTCAGAGAGCGTCGGAAGAAGGAGGATACAGGCAAAGAAAGGGAGTGGGAGGTGGACAGAGATGGGGGAGAGGATAAGATTATGACGTATATGCAATTGCACACATATTAGGAACTTGTGCTTCCTCTTTTCTTTCTTTTCCATTTAAACAGACTGAACCACAGCAAAGCACGTCTGAGTACAGATAGTAATGAATAAGTTTGCTAAGAATAACATTTGAAACTGTTTCTTCCAATGTCATGAAGAGATGGGAGTACAGTTTAGCTGAGTTCTGTCGATGTGTTCTTGGTGTAACAGTTTCTGTTTTGTCAGCGTATAGGTTTAAGGTAATAACATATGGTCAAATGTAAGTTTCGACATGGGCAAATATTACTGGTACATAAGTGTTGATGGAAGATGTTACCTTAGACCTTGTGAATTGGACAGTGAGCAGTTGCGTAATAGTGAAGAAAACCATTCCTCACATGTCAATGCAGGACAATAACCTGAGCGTAGCCTTATCACAGAGAATCACGTCCTGCCTGTATGGTTCAAAGATCATTGCATCTCACGTACACCTCAGCTTCGCCTTCGGCCCAATGCAAATATATTAACCGGACAGCCACAGCACTGTCAGTGAACGATCGAAGCGTGGAAAACCCACCTTCACACACTTGTCGTGGTGCTTATTGATGGACACCGAAGTCAGGGTACCTTCAAAACCAGGTGAAACTTCATATTCTGTTTGGCAAAATGGTACCGTTCAAAGTCGTGATAGATTTTTTCTTGTGTGATATTTTTACATGAAGTAAAGTGGGGCGTACGACACGTTCGTTGTTACCTTTGATCTGCGTAGGAACCAGCTGACCTTATATGCAAATTAATTTGCTCGCCATAGCGGCCAGCTGTCATTACGTACCATTTTCAGCTATATAGAGGGACGTTAAGTTCTTATGATGTGAGTTCTGCTCGTAGTCTTGCGGACGCTTTTGTGAACCTTTGAGATCACATAGTGTCACTGTTAATGAGCGCATCTTTGATACCATCAAGCGAGCAGTTACTCTTGCATTGTTCAAAGCTTAGCTACAGCTGAAGGAGTATCGCATAACAGATTTTCGGACATGGCCGCAAGAACAGATAGCATCTTCGCCTATGATTGTATAACTTTTATGATGCTACGCTTTGTTTATCGGTTACTGATGTTCATTTTTAGGTATATCTGACGATCGTACAGATTATTATTTGTAACCACTTTCAAACAAATAAACAAAATTATTCATTATGCAAGGGACGAGTGTTGGGAGGGTGGATTTAGACATGGCTCTTTGTCAAGAGACCCTTTTCGCTCCTTGCCGGTTTCCCTCGGTGATGACCTGTAGTCGCTGGTAAGCGTATTGAAAGAAGATTCAGGATTCGTTATTCATTTTCATAAGTTACAAACAGTCTGTTGACTCCCTGCTCACATCGGCTGCCGATGTCCGTCGGGGAATTACGTCTTAAGCGTTCTTCAGGCGGCTCAAGGTAGGTGACGCCGCACGCCCGTTCCTCCCCGGTTGCTGTTATGGCGATTGCCACCCGCGATGACTCCGGCACTGACCATAACGCGATGCCGCGGCAGTGGTCGAAGGCGGCGCATGTGTTGAACTTGCATCTGCCGATATAGGAGGTGCTTTGTCTCCTCTCATTTGAGACTGAGACATATCGACCACAGCCGCGGTATGGTACATTTCTTAACCGGACACGGACCTTATCCCACGCACTTAAACAGCGTGAGTCTGAGGCAGGGGAAGAAGGTTCCCCAGAACACACTGTCTTTTTCTGCGGGCAATACGCTAACAATAGACATACACTACACTTAGACTACACGGGTACAGGCATAGATATATACACAGCAATAAGAGACGAAGAACGAAGGGAACAATTAAACGCACTGACAAACAGTATTCCAAAAACAACACATGAAGAGTACATGCGGACACGACTTTACAGACATGCCTATGTGCAGCGTAACAATAATCTCCAGAGGGTGGACAGCGATAGCCACAGGTTCGAATCCTGCCTCCGGCATGGATGTGTATGATGCCCTTAGGTTACTTAGGTTTAAGTAGTTCTAAGTTCTAGGGGACTGATGACCTCAGAAGTTATGTCCCATAGTGCTCAGAGCCATTTGAACCATTTGATAATCAATATTATTTCTCTACTAATAACCATTTGTGTGTGTGTGTGTGTGTGTGTGTGTGTGTGTGTGCGACTGGCGGTCAACGGCTCGAAGAAATCATTCCGAGGTATTCACCGACAGTCACATTCGGTGATGGTACTAACAAATCTCTCACCTATCCTATCATCTTTTTATATTCATCTTAAAATACAACAAAATTGTATTTATATTTCAACCTTAAATGATTGTTATTTTGAAAAGTATAATTCTTTGTAAATGTAGTAGATAAAAGAAAATAAAACTGTACAAAAATGAAAAACGAAAATTGTAAGATGTACTACCTGTTTTAAACATCAGCTAACAGGTCTACAATTTGGAAATAAATAAATCCTCCCACCCAGGGCCGTTCTTCGTCATCTGTTGAACCGCGATGACGATTGTCGTGTAATCATGTAGTACAACGATCATAGCCTGCCAATTAGATTGGCCCTGGCCCATCCGCCGAAGTATCAGCAAAGCTTATTACTGAACCGGGATGATAAGGAAGATTACCCCCCCCCCCCCCACCTTCCCCCGAATCCACACATCTGCGACAGTGGCAGGCTGTGATTTTAAATGTGAACGTTGATTATGGCGAGGTAGCCATTTCTCTCCGTAGCGGCTGTCGTTTCTCAGGAGCGTGCAGAAAACCTACAAATGACTTGTTACAGACATTTCTGTTACTAGGGAACCAAATCTGAACCTTATGTATGCCATCGATTCGTCTGATGGACTACCTTACGGTCTAAAATGCTGGGGCTTTTATGGAGTGGAGTAGTGTCTAATATTTACCTCACTTTTCATAACCGCTTAAGTCTCGCTTTCAGGAAGTTGTCAGCGGTTCTCACTCTGCTGTGCTCACTTAACGAATTTGCTGTAGTATTGGATTGGTTCGTAAAAACCCTAGGCACGCGTTGTTGCTTTACCAGTAGCGTTTCTTTCATACCGTAAGGAAGGTGACTTGGTCTTGTCTAGGTGCCCCACCTACTGCGGTACTGCTGAGGTCCGCTGTCTGTTTTGCTAGGAACACTGATAATGACTCTTTCGTGGCGATGAAATATTATTCTTCGCACCTTCCTCACGTCGACACCGCCGTAATGTAAACGAGGTAGCTTCACTTTGGGATTCAGAGAAATTTTTAACTATTTGCTGCCTTGTACTAGGTTGGCATACAAAAACTCTGTTAAAAGCCAAATTTGTCTTCGGGCTGATAACAGTTCAAGAAAATATTACAAGAACGTCCCTCTATTACAGCTACGCATCTCCTCCACATATTAAATTCATCACTTGTACGAGGTATCTTTCCGGACAGTTCATGTATCGAAATATCTGAGTTACATGATTGCACCTAATTGGATTTTTTGTGACCTATCTAGGATAAATTTAAAGTTTATGATTTCAAGGTGAATGAGTAAGTGGTTTATTTTATGACTGAGAGAAAGCAATCCCCATGTTAGTTTATACAACACTCCGAATGAATCTTCTTCTCGGTAAGGTCAGATTTCTACTGGCTTTCGACACGGTTTAATTTTTGTACTACATTTATTTTCGTCTTATAAAATGACAAATTTTACACTGAAACACGCAAAAAGTTAACATATCCAGCTCCAAATACAAATTTTAAAAACTCCCGTTAGCTACTTTATCCTTGTTGACGATGCAAGCTCCATACAGAGTTGCAACAGAAATTGTACATTGTGCGATGGTGGTATCACGTGAAAACCGAGAAGCCGCCAGCATGAGCCATAGGGCCCAAAAAATATGAGGATAGCTTTAAAGTAAACCGAAACCGGCCATGATAAACAAATGTTACTGCGATCTCGACTGTTGATTTAAACTAAGAATAGGACCAGATCACTGCATCACTGCGTTTCTTAGACGATATTGTCTAAATTTATGCAGCAGAAGTTTGGTGTCAATTTTGGCCTGAACTTGAATTGAAAATTAATTACTACAGCTTCTGTCAAAATTACGTTGGGTAACATCAGATCCAAGCATAAATGCTGATTTTGGTGAGGAAAACATTACAAAATTACCTTATTAAATCATATATCCATTCACAGATGTCTTATGGAATAATTTCATTCGACAATCCACCACTCAGACACGAAATTTTAACTATTCACAAACGTGTGGTAAGAATAATATTTAGCGTCGAACCTCTAAATTAGCGTGGGAAACATATTGAAAAATTTACCATTTTAATCACAGTCTCACAATATATTTACTATATTATGAAGTTTGTTATGAAGTATTAGAAGCACTCAGAAAATGTTAATATTAGTATTCGTAGCTATAACACTAAGAACGAAAATGGTATTCGCTGCTCACAAGACAACCTCAAGACTGCACGTAAAGAAGCCAAATACGTAGGCATAAATCAAAAGTTCCTCACTCTCCTTATGAATTAAAAGTGGTGACAGATGTCGAAAGTCTGAAAAACAAACTGCAGTAATTTCTACTTTACAATTCCCACTCACACGATAAGCTGCCGAGTACATCACAACTAAGCGGCTGTGTTTCATTTATGCAGCTTATCTGCAGATTCAGCTGTAAAAATAAAATGGCGAATGGCGAAAACGCAGCGGCGTATTCACAGAGAAAATGTACCCTATTAGTAAACATACTGACACGAGCCATATCTTGAGGAAATGCCATGAATATGATACATGGAATACGCAAAATTAAAATTAAACAATAGTGACAGTGGTTTTAGATGTACCGTTAGAAACAACTACAGGGACCGATAATGCTATGTTTATCTACAATGCCGGAATTCGTTCCTGGAGACGGTCGAGTGCAGTAAGTTTTATCTGGGTTCAAAAAAGGCTCTATGCATTATGGGACTTACCATCATCAGTCACCTAGACTTAGAACTACTTAAACCTAACTAACCTATGGACATCACACACACCCGTGCCCAAGGCAGGATTCGAACCTGCGACAGTAGCAGCAGCGCGGTTCCGGACTGAAGTGCGCAGAACCGCTCGGCCACTGCGGCCAGCATATCAGGATTCAGGACCCCCTTCAGTGTAGAATAAAATGTTCATTATGGAAACAGTGACCTAGGCTCTGGCTAAGTCATGTGTCAACAATTGCTCTATTCTGGGAGCAACAGTCCCGTAAAGTACGCAGGAGCGCTTCTTTACTATTTGAAAAGTTACTGGCTGAAACGAGGATGTGACTGTGGGCCCAGAGTTGAACCTGAACACATTATTCGATAACAGCACAATGCGCAATAGACGAGATGCAGGGTTTAGTTGGGATCTGGCACAAATTTTTAATATTCCATGAAGTTCCATATGTGGATTTCTTTTCTTTTAAATCGATTTCTGCTCCCGATTAGTAATATGTGGCCAGCTTTTGTTCTGAGATATCTCATACACGCACTTTCTAATCATTCAATCTATCGCGTAGTAGTTTTCCTACATTCATATCCATACACCTACATTAGGGCTGCCATTACTTTGTGTCATTGAAGCAACGTATGTTTCCTGCTACATCTGTAAGGCCATTTGGTTGTGCCACGTAGATACCGGAACTTTGTAGATCTCTACTCACACCATCAGCTATCAGAAATTCTTCCACTCATATCCTCGAAGGCAAATCCCGCGTAACTCTTGAGCAGTGCTCGCCATCAATGAAGCACACAATGCAGTTTACCGAACCTGTTTAAAGGTCTCTCTGTTTCGTTTTTCTTTCTCATTTTTAGGGTTCCGTACCTACATGGGTAAAAACAGCGATTTTACAAGATCGCTTCGTTTTGCGTCTGTTTGTCGAATTGTTAATACAGCTTTCCTCACGAACGTGTTGAAATTTATCTCATATACAAACTTATGCCAAGCTTTGCAGTCAATGGGGGGTAATCTAGGGTACCGTTTTTGATTCGTAATCAAAAACGTTTTCAATCCCGGGTTCGTATCCCACCGCTGCTTAAATTTTGGTTAATATCAACATTGGCGGCCGAAGACTTTCGGTGTAATAAGTCACCCCTCATTCTGTCAACGGCCTTGTCAAAGAGGACAGAGGAGTGGACAGAGTTTCATGCCACTCTCTTGTCCTAGGGGTGGGAAACTGCCGCTAAAGGCGGAAGAATCAGCAATGATCAATGGCATGAGGATGCAGAAGGAAACTGAAACCACTGCATAAAGGACACGTAACGTGTATCCGCAATGCTTGTGGTCTGTAATTGGAGAAGTCTCGTGATGATCTCTCCATTTGCAAAAGTTTCCGGAACAGTCTCCCATTCGGCTCTCCTGGAAAGGCCTGCCAAGGAGGGGGGGATTACCATGAGAAGAAGATTGAATAATCAGGGAAAGGATAAAGTCCTACGAATGGGGGCATGGAATGTCAGAAGCTTGAACGTGGTAGGGAAACTAGACAATCTGAATATGGAAAAGCCAAGGCTCAATCTAGATGTACACCATGTGATAAAAATTACCGGTCACCTAGCTAAAAATGACTTACAAGCTCGCCGGCCGGTGTTGCCAAGCGGTTCTAGGCGCTACAGTCTGGAACCGCGCGACCGCTACGGTCGCAGTTTCGAATCCTGTCTCGGGCATGGATATGTGTGATGTCCTTAGGATTGTTAGGTTTAGGTAGTTCTAAGTGCTAGGGGACTGATGATTTCGGAAGTTAAGTCCCACAGTGCTCAGAACCATTAGAACCATTTGAACTTAAAAGCTCGGGGCGCCCTCCATCTACTTTCACTCTTGGAGGCATACTTTCAATCAGGTGCTGCAAGATTTCTTGGGGAATGACAGCCCATTCTTCAGGGAGTGCTGCACTGAGGAGAGGTATTGATGTCGGTCGGTGACGCCTGGCACGAAGTCGGCGTTCCAAAACATCCCAAAGAAGTTCTATAGGTTTCAGGTCAGGACTCTGTGAAGGCAAGTCCATTACAGGGATGTTATTCTCGAGTAACGACTCCGTCACGGGCCGTGCAAAATTGACAGATGCTCGATCGTGGTGGGAAGATGCAATCGCCATTCCGAGATGCTCTTCAACATTGGGAAGTAAGTAGATGCTTAAAACATCTTTCTAGGTCTGTGCTATGATAGTGGCACTCAAAACATACGGTGCAAGCCCCATCCATGTAAAACACGACCACACCATAACACCACCTCCTCCGAATTTTACTGTTGGCGCTACAATTGCTGGCAGATGGCGATCACCGGGCATTCCCCATATCCGCACACTGCCATCGGATCACCTTTCTGTGTATCGTGATTCGTCACGTCACACAACGTTTTTCCAATGTTCACGTTCCTTACGCCAAGAGAGACGTCGTTTGGCATTTACCTACGTGATGTGTGGCTTATCAGTAGCCACTCGACCATGTAATGCAAGTTTTCTCACCCCCCGCAAAACTGTCATAGTACTTGCAGTGAATCGTGATGCAGTTTAAAATTCCTGTGTGACGGTGTGGATAGACGTCTGCCTATTACACATTACGACCTTCCTCAACTGTCGACGGTCTCTGTCAGTCAACAGACGAGGTCGGCTTGTACGCTTTTGTGCTGTACGCGTCCCTTCACGTTTCCACTTCACTATCACATCGGAAACTGTGAACTTATGGAGGTTTAGGGGTGTTGAAATCTCACATATAGACCCATTACACAAGTAACAAACAATCACCTGACCATATTCGAAATACATGAGTTCCGCGGAGTGCCCCATTCTGTTCTCCTGTTCTCTCACGACGTCTAACGACTACTGAGGTCGCTGGTATGGAATACCCTGCAGTAGGTAGCAGCACGATGCACCTAATATGAAAAATGTATCTTTTTGAGGGTCTCAAGATACTTTTGATCACATAGTAGGATTCAATGAAGTGGAGTGGAGAGAAGACAAGGATTTCCGGTCAGATGAGCGTAGGGTAATGTCAATAGCAGTAGAAAAACGTAAAACGGGAGTAGGATTTGTTATGAATAGGAAGGTAGGCTAGAGAGTATGTTATTGTGAACAGTTCGGTGATAGCGTTGATCTTAACAGAATCTAAAGCAAAGCAACACCGTCAACGATAGTTCAGGTATATATGACGACGTCGCAAGCTGAAGATGAAGAGGCAGAGAAAGTGTATGAGTTATACTGAAAGGGTAATACAGTATGTAAAGGGAAATGAAAATCTAATAGTCATGGAAGACTGGAATGCAGTTACACGGCAAGGAGTAGAAGAAAACGTTACAGTAGAATATGGACTTGGGTCAAGGAATGAGGGTGGAGAAAGACTAATTGAGTTCTGTAATAGTTTCAGCTAGTAATAGCGAATACTCTGTTCAGCAATCACAAGAGGAGGTGGTATACTTGGAAAAGGCTGGTTACTACTGGAAGATTTCAGTTAAATTACATCGTGGTCAGACAGAGATTTCGATATGAGATACTAGATTGTAAGGAGTACCCGGGAGCAGTCATAGATCACAATATAGTAATGATGAAGAGTAGGCTTATGTTTAAGGCATTACTCAGGACAAATCAGTATCCAAAGAAGTGGGACACGGAAGTACTAAGGAATGACGAGATACGTTTGAAGTTCCATAAGGCTGTAGATAGAGCAAAAAGGAATATCTCAGCAGGTAGTAGAGCTGAAGAGGAATAGACACCTCTAAAAAGTGCCATCACAGAAGTTGGGAAGGAAAATATAAGTATAAAGAAGGTAAAGGCGAAGAAGCCATGGGTAACAAAGAAATACTTCAACTGATTGATGAGAGAAGGAAGTACAAAAACATTCAGGGAAACTCAGGAATACAGAAATACAAATCGCTGAGGAATGAAATAAATAGGAAGTGCAGAGAAGCTATGATGAAATGGCTGCAGGAGAAATGCTAAGACATCGAGACAGAAATGATTATCGGAAGGACAGACTCAACATACGTTAAAGTCAAAACAAGCTACGGTGACATTAAAAACGAGGGTGATAACATTAATAGTGCAACGGGAATTCCACGGTTAAATGCAAAGGAGTGAGCGGATAGGTGGAAAGAATACACTGAAAGCCTCTATGAGAGGGAAGATTTGTCTAATGTGATCGAAGAAAAAACAGGAGTCGATTTAGAAGAGATAAAGGATCCAATATTAGAATCAGAATTTAAAAGAGCTGCCGAAGACTTAATATAAAATAAGGCAGAAGGGACTGACCACATTCCATTAGAATTTCTAAAATCATTGGGGGAAGTTGCAGCAAAAGGACTATTCACATTGGTGTGCAGAATGTATGAGTCTGGCTCCATACCATCTGACTTTCGGAAAAGCATCATCCACGCAATTGCGAAGACGGCAATAGCTGACAAGTGCAAGAATTATCGCACAGTCACCTTTACAGCTCATGCATCCAAGTTAGTTACAAAAGTAATACACAGAAGAACGGAAAACAAAATTGAGATTGCGCTAGATGACGATAAGTTTGACGTTAGGTACTGTAAAGGCACGAGAAAGGTATTCTGACGTTGCGGTTAATAATGGAAGCAAGACTAAAGAAAAATCAAGGCACGTTCATAGGATCTGTCGACCTGGAAAAAGCGTTCGACAATGTAAAATGGTGCAAGACGTTCAAATTCCAAAGAAAGTAGGGGTACGCTATAGTCACAAACGGATCATATACATTATGTACATCAGCCAAGAAGGAATACTAAGAGTGTACGATCGAGAACGAAGTGCTCGTATTAAAAAGGGTGTAAAACAAGGATGTAGCCTTTCACCCCTACTGTTCAATCTGTACATCCAGGAAGTAATGATGGAAATAAAATAAGGGTTCATTAGTGGAATTAAAATTCAAGGTGAAAGGATATCAATGATATCAATGATTCACTGCTGACATTGCTATCCTGAGTGAAAGTGAAGAAGAATTGCATGATCTTCTGAACGGGATGAACATTCTAATGAGTACAGAGTAAGGATAGCGAGTAAATCGAAGAAAGACGAAGGTGTTGAGAAGTATTACAGATGAGAACAGCGAGAAACTTGACATCATTATTGTAGGTCACGAAGTAGACGAAGTCAAGGAATTTTGCTACCTAGGCAGTAAAATAACCAAGGAAGAATTCAAAAGCAGACTAGCAATGGCAAAAAAAGTATTCCTGGCCAAGATAAGTCTACTAAAATCAAATATCGATCTTAATTTGAGGAAGATATTACTGGGAATGTAAGTCTGGAGAACAGCATCAAACACGGACTTTGGGAAAACCGGAAAAAAGAGAATCGGAGCATTAGAGATGTGGTGCTACAGACGAATGTTGAAAATTAGGTGGACTAATAAGGTAAGTAATGAGGAGGTTCTACGCAGAATCGGAGAGGAAACGAATATGTTGAAAACACTGATAAGCAGAAGGGACACAGAATGATAGGACATCTGTTAAGGCATGAGGGAATGACTTCCGTTGTGCTAGATGGAGCTATAGAGAGCAAAAGCAGTAGAGGACGATAGAGATCGGAATACATACAGTAAATAATTGAGGACGTAGATTGCAAGTGCTATACTGAGATGAAGAGGTTAGCGCATGGGGGAAATTCATGGCGGGCCGCATCAGACGACTGATGACCAAAAACAGTAACTTACGTATGGGGAAAAAAGGAGGCTAAAAATCAGGATTAGTGTTATATATAACATGAAAACTGGATGTGGCACAGTTTTGTACATTCCCTTCTGACTACTCACACCAGAGCACAGTATACTCTTCAGTGTATGAGACACCGTAGCTCTTGAAATTGTATCTGTTGAAAGTTATTAGGTTAATCTTATACCCAGATTAGTTACAGAAGACATCTATCTAAGCGTACGAATGTTTTCTTGACGACGGTACAAACGTGATACTTCACAATTTCTTTTCCTTTTTCATTGAGCATTCATTGTCTAGGTAACATATTTAAGTGATTAATATTGCAAGATCAACGGTTAATGTAAATGTTAGGTAAGTAATTGCAGTTGTGAATTGCTAGTGCATTAATAACCGGTGTAAGCGCCGGAATATTGAGTGAAAGCATGCAAACGTGCATGCATGGTACTGTTCAGGGGTGGATATTATTTTGTGTGATGAAGTTCCACGCTTGTTGCACTTGGTCAGTCAATAAAGGGACTTTTAAAGCTGGTTGTGGACGACACTGGAGTTGTGGTCCGATGCTGTCCCGTATGTGCTCGACTGTAGACAGATCCGGCGATCGAGCAGACCAAGGCAACATGTTGAAATTCTACAGAGCATGCTGGGTTACAACAGCAATCTGGGGACGAGCGTGATCCTGTTGGAAAACACCACCTGTGGAGCATTTCATTAATGGCATCACAACAGGTCCAATCCTCATACTGACATACAAATTTGCTTTGCAGTCAGTCAGTGTGTGTGGGATAACCAAGACCACGTATCTCCTGTCATACGAAATCGCAGCCCAGACTGTAACTCCAGATGTAGGTCCTGCATGTCTAGCACGCAAACAGATTGGTTTCAGCCGCAGAACTGGCCTCCTTCTAAACAACACACTGCCATCGCTAGCACCGAGGCAAAACCAGCTTTCATTAGAAACCATACCCTTCCCTCCAGTGAGCTCTCGCTTTAGACCACTGACTCCTAGATGACGGTGATTTGGCGTCAGCGGAATGCACGCTAAAGGCCTTCTTGCTCGGAGCACTCCCTAAAGTAACCGATTTGCGACAGTTCGTTGTATCACGGTGGTGCCAACCGCTGCGAAAATGTATGATTTACACGCACTACGATGTGTCAGAGGTATGCGTCGAACACGTTGGTCTTCCCTCTCGGTACCTTCCGGTGACAATCACTGCCAGCAGTCATGTACAGTTGCTACACTCCTGCTAAGTCTTTCTGTAAAATCGCGGAAGGAACTTCCAGTTCTCGCAGCCCTGTTATACGACCTGGTGCAAACCGAGTGAGCTGCTGACAATACCATCGTCGTTGTACCAAAAGTTAATGACTATTACAGCGAATATTTAAGGCAAATCTGATTTGAACCCTCATAGTGGAGCAACTAGCTACTGAAGGATTACATCGAGGAGGTAATATCACTGTAAAGACCTGTTCGCAATCGAGAAGTGAAGTCCGATGAGTATCCTTCGTATGAAGGAGTTTATGGTGAGATGAAGAAGTGAATGAAGTTTTGGTGAGACGTTAAGTGCCCATTTTTGACATTTATGGAAAGATGAAGATTGTAAATTTCGGTAGGTCTATCCATCTAACATATACGGCCACAGAGACGCACCTGAGTCCATAAGACGGCCCCATGAATAGGTATTTTCATATAGCGCATAGTTTCGAAACAAACTGGCACTGTATGTAGCCGTACGTCGCTACGAGAAGAACGATAAATCAAATTTCTCTTTAAAGAATGCGGAGGTAGTACCAAATCTTGTAAATTTTTCTCCCGAGAAGTTTTGACGATAAATCTTCATGCTTAATGAATACGTCCATTAATCTTTATTTCATCCTCCTCGCATCAAATGAAAAATCGCAGCATTGTTCTTAAATTAAAATTTATATACATTTTACGATTAGTTACCCTCTCCCCCTCGTTGCTGAGAGCGAAGTACGGCGGCACCTGACTTCTGTTGGATGTTTTCGAGTACTTGAAAGACATGTACTAAGGATTCGTCAAACGCATTGATAACAATTTTTAAAATTCCTGTTGGTGAATTTTCTTCGGCGAATACATCTTTATAGTCTTCTAGAATACAAAGGCAACGAACCAACAACAGCAGTGTGTGGAAGACTCACACGGTATTCACTGCACTAGTGCGTTCTTCTAATTCGTTTCCTTTGTGTTTCTCATAGTCCTCAGATACAGACTGCAGAACGAAATTAATTTGGATCGTAAACAAATTGTTATAAAAGGCTATGAGGAACATTGTTTCACTATTCTCTGTATCAGTGTTAATTATTGGTGATAACACTGCAGTTAATAAAAGACGGTTTGACTGTTTACAGAGGAACTTTTGCCGATTTTGAGACAATGTGGCAAGTGACATCACCTCCCATCCTTCTGCTGAAATACGCAGTAGAAATTAGTTAGATTGATGACGTTTAGTTTTTCATATCCGTTCGTTTCTGGGGTTTTATGTCTTATAACCGGTAACGCAATTAAAGGAACTGTAGCTACTTGAAATACGATATCAATTAACTGGTTGTGTCACACACAAGCTTACGGGGAAGCATAAATTTCCAGTTACTCAGCCAACTTCTGTGCTGTCTTCACATACGTACATTCATTTTCATTTTTAATCGATGAATACTTTGGACTTGTATGTTGTACACTAGGCGTCTGGCTGCAAAGCGGCTCTGTCAGCAAACATGAGGCAGATGACAGTATAGGGCAAAAAAAGCGATTGCGGATTAAATAAGTACATTTTAATAGCAACTTTCGCCTGTCTGTGAGATTTAATTCCTGGTTTCTTACATGAGAGCAAAAAATAAAAGATTGCGAGCTCACCCATCTCAGTAAAGTAGGATGATAATTCCCAAGGAAACGTGACTTAAACTTTATAAAGGTGATGCCTGAGTTTTGAATAGTGAGAAGGATAACCAGTACTAGTCAAGGAAGTGATATTTTTTGATATATGGAGCCGCATAAAGGGTACGGTATAAAAAAATACTTAATTGTTTAATGGTTTTAAATACCAAAGGATCCTGTTTCTACCGATTCAGGCACGTAACCGCAAAAAAATAATGACAAAGAATAGGAAAATACATAAGAGAGATAAAATGCAAGAAAGTAGAATATCTAAAGTCAGTAACCAAAAATTTTTATGTGTTAACCTGGATGAAAAAATGTGACATAATGAAGACTACAGCCTTATCTGCATTAAATTCTTGATGACGTAGAAGAGATCGATAAACGCCCGGTAACATTTTCACATAATAAATTCAACTTTAGAAGGAATCTGTGTATACTAATGCTGCACAAATGCTTTTCAAATGCTTTAATAAAGGAGTTGTTCTGGAGTAAAACAAACTGGTGCCCATCACCTTCGCTTTTCGATCATGTTACAGAGCAGATTATGAATAAAAATAAGTCTCACGCCGGGGAAAAAATCTAGGCAGTTTTTCGTCACACTGTCACTGGCAGGTGATAGCGTAACCTTAAGAGAAAATGGGCAACAAATTAAATCACTTCACGCAACACCATACGGAAGGTAGCGAGACTTGAATTTAACACTTATAATACGAAATAAATCGTCGTCTCGGGGAGGAGTTAGACGTCTGAGGAGACATGAAAATCCTGGAACAATTATGGTAAGAATTCCTATAACGCTTACCATAACTGTTCTAACGTCCGATTGTCAGACGTGCATATTTATGATATCGTGAGAGATTAAATTAAAAACATCTAAAAGGAAATTTTGAGAAAGATATTGGTAGAAATCTAGAATAAAAGTAAATCAGAATAGAGAAAAGTAAAAAACGCGGATGCCTTCGATTTATATGGTGACTAAATAGAAGCCAGAAGTCTTCGTAGCATTGGACAATCACTTCGAGTTCCGGAAATAGGACTGTCCACCGTATGTTCAGATTATTCGTACCTTCAAGGACGAGGGCATATCGAACGACCTAGGTTAAGTTTCTTTGGCATCACAGGATATATGAAAATTCAACGTATGATGAAATGGCACATTACACACCAACAGACAACTACGTTGCATAGCCTGGCGCAATCAGCTGTGAAAAGCTTTCTTGCGTTATAAGTTCTCATTAATACGAGTAACTGAGTGAACTGTGCGCAATACCTCCGCTTCAAAGAAGTGGATTCAATTATGTTATTTTGGGAAACGTAACTACAGAGATTTATGCGTTGAGAGACAAATGGGTACTAGATTTATACGGTCAGAGGCTCAACACGTAGTCTCAGCTATAATCACGACGAGTGGTCGTCTTTAAATCCCGGGTAATGCAGAGGGCTCACCCAACACCCACAGTGTAGCACGAGTGAAACATAAATAACGTTGTTCGCGTAAACACGGCGCGTGAATAATAGCTTTACGACTGGGATGCAAAAATTTTTCTCTCGCATCGCGAATAAAATGTTTCGGTAGACTCCTTCTCCCCCACCCCACCCCCTTCACCAAACACCGCCACACCAACTCGCTATGATTCTTTTTCCATCGTTTTTCCCCCCTGCAAACCCCCTCCCCACCCTCCCCTACGCTGTTGTGTTGTTTCTCACACTCTGCAAACAAACTGTCACATTAAACGTAATTTATTATGTCGGAATTCCGCGCACAGCTGTCGTTTGGCGCGAGTAACAAGTTGTCGACGCCTTCGCTTCGGCTCGGCACCCGAGAACCGGCACGACGCACCATTTAGAATCGTCCGCTTCAATTAAAGTAATGAAGTTTTGCCTCTATTAAATGATGGAGCGAGGGAAGAATTATTCGGTGGCGGTTTTATTTTTTTGTTGACTGCTCTGCCCACATGCCAGACAGCCGCGAAGCGAGCGAATGGCGGCCGACAGACGCGTGGTTGGGTGGAGCAGGGGTGGCGATGGGGGTGGGGGGGAGGTTGGGTAGGGGAAGGAGAGTTGAATCTGTCGGGTGAAAACTCCGTGAAATGCAATTGTATTGCGGCGCTTTTTGTGCTTCGTTTCGTTGCGAAATTGAATTCTCCAGGGACGAAACAGTTTCTTAAATTACATCCGAGGTAAATTGTGTGAAATTACACATTAATGTTTCATGCACTACCGACTAACAGAGGACAGAGTCCACGGAATAAGGCTTTTAGAAATGCTGATGAACAATGAGGTTTCCGCGTCACTGTAGATGACTACAGTCGCTGTGTTATATTCAGAAGTGTATTTAAGAGTTTAATGATCCATCAACGTCGTGGTAGTAGCAGACGGATCATTTGTGTACACTGTCAGTGCACAGGGACTGGAACAATATTCCTGGTTCATTGATAAAGGGGAACTGGAGAAAAACGTAGTGCAGTATTCATAAGCACTGTACTGAAAAGGGTACCTTATGTCTTTGCTGTAAGTAGTGTTTCAAATTGTGTTTGTCAGTGATTATATGGCCGGCCACATAAATGCTAAGTAATCTTGTCATCGACGAACAGCCGCACGTGAAACAGCCTAAAATTCTGTCAGCCCAAATGTGTACGATAAGCTGTTCTTATAAGGCATAAGAAAAATTATGTTAGTAAATAAGAATTACACGTGTACTATAGTATGGATAAAATAAATTTCCTGTCTGGCCAGTTGCAGAAATACGGAGAATGAAGACAAATATATCGGCAAAACACACGGTCAGTTCCTGTTAAAATTGACTACTATCAGTCAGTATCAAAACAAACTTCTGTTCTCACTGGCCACCTCCTGCTTCGTCAGTGATGTAACATGCGCTCACTTAGAATCTGGAAGTAGGTGTTTTTGCCGTACTTCGATTTAGAAAACCTTGAAAACACAGAAGGGAGGCTTATGTATAAAAATCTTCAGAAAATAAAGAAAAACGAAGTCGAAGAAACAGAAGAAACAGATAAATTGGTTACCTTCTCTGTCCCAGTTGTAAGAAGTTAGTTGAGGGAATCACAGTGCATTTTGAATGTTTATATAAAAATACTGCATCTATAAACAGCCACTTCGAAAGACCGAGAATATTACAGTACGTGTTTTAAAGCTTATGGGAACTTGTGTACGACGGGTTGCGTGTAATGCACAGAATTGAAAAATTATGCTATTCATAGCTATTATGTGCATGGCAATGTCAGTAACATAATTTAACTCCAAGTATACGCGATTTTGAAATCTAATTCCTGCCACGTTACGAAATATACTCTCGAAACAAGCTGCAGCATAATAAAGATTTTAACAGCCTTGTGTTGATATACTTGGACGTTACCTCCGTTTTGTATATGGAGTGACAGTTGTCGGTAAAAAAATAGTTACTGGATGCTGATACACGTCTCAGCAATATGAAACGTAACTTGCAAGTTAAAAAGATGATGGAGAAACCAAAGTGTAGACCAAGTAATTAACGGCAGAATTCTATGACATTTTCACGCATGTGTGAAAGGAAACACATAGAAGACCGTAGGACAGCTATTGTAGAGCATTACTGCAAAGTTTGTCACACAGTCCGATAACCGGCCTACGTAGTAATTCAGAAGTCTCTTTTTATCGAAATTAACTGACATCTCCCATACCTAAGTACAACAGAAATACTCTAGAGATTTTGTCAATCGTTGGACGAGAGCTGAATCTGCTAAGGTGGCTACTGTTTTGTAAATTTTACTGCTCATGGAGTACATTCTTTAAGCACTGATTTAGTGAAAGTGTGCCTTCTCATAAATAAATTCATAGCCTAAATAGCAATTCAGAAACGGTAACTTCGAAAATGAATGAGAAACTATCTAACTAAGACTTACAATAAATCGGGGGACTATAAACGGCAGACGTGGGCTATATAACTGAACATCAAGTAAAGTGAAAAACTCGTAAGGTCCTATAAAAATTACGGGAAGGTAATAGTGGCGAAGCTATAGTGGAACACTGTGCAATAGGGATCGTGGCTCCTTTTCGTATTACAGTGCTTAGATACGGAAGTGACTAACTGCCGAAATATTTCTTCAAATCATTTGAATAATGATGCAGATAAAATCAACTGAATACGCATGAAGTATTACGCAGTACTAACCTCACCAATACAATGCATTGTGTAAGATATTTTATGGAACATGGAAACAAAAACATTGTAGAAAATCTGTCAGTATAATTCTGTACTCAGTAGCCGACGACAAAGCTTACCTATACACCTGAAAATTTATGTACCGAAAACGGAATATGTATCACTGATTAGGAGGTAGATTATGACAACAGGTTTGTTTTCGTTATCTGTACGATGTACCATGTAAAGTAGACAAAAAGTGCCTAAGGCGAGTAGGACTCGCGCTATGAAGGTCCCGTACAAACTTGATTGTGTGTATAGATAGTTCATATACACACTTCAGCGAGTTAGTAGACGAGTAACAAAGTATGTGATATAAACGGCCGTACTGCACTGACTTACAAGCAAAAATTTTTAACGCAGCCAAGGGACCGTTAATCTTAGTATTTGACATCAATTTCAACTAGATCTCCCTAATCATTCCTGAGACAAAGGGGACTAAACAGACGAACAGACCGACAGACAAGAAAGTGATTAGCCGGCCGGAATGGCCGAGCGGTTCTAGGCGCTACAGTCTGGAACCGCGCGACCGCTACGGTCGCAGGTTCGAATCCAGCCTCGCGCATGGATGTGTGTGATGTTCTTAGGTTAGTTAGGTTTAAGTAGTTCTAAGTTCTAGGGAACTTATGACCTCAGCAGTTGAGTCGCATAGTGCTCAGAGCCATTTGAACAAAGTGATTCGTTTTCACCGACTTAAGTACGAAACCCTGAAAGGGGCTTCTTTGGAACGACTGCACACAAGACGACGTCAGACGAAGCTTGCACCAGAAATATCTGTAAATATTCAATACGTGAGTTAGGAAAGTAGAAATGAGTAACGGAAAATGTAATTATTGATCAGTATTGACTTACAAATCAAGCAAACAAAAGACAGGTTCAAATGGTTCAAATGGCTCTGAGCACTATGGGACTTAACATCTGACGTCATCAGTCCCCTAGAACTTAGAACTACTTAAACCTAACTCACCTAAGGACATCACACAAATCCATGCCCGAGGCAGGACTCGAACCGGCGACCGTAGCAGTCGCGCGATTCCAGACTGAAGCGCCTAGAACCTCACGGCCGCTAGCGGCCGGCAAAAAACAGGGCACACATGGGTTCCAAGATACAGGTGTAACATAACCGGAGAATTTCAGTTCCCACGAAGATTTAAAATTGTTTATGTGACTCCCAGAAAAATATACAATGTCCTGAATTGTAGGAGAGTGTGACGATATTGAACGCATAGTGCTTCGGTTTGAAGGACCATCATAAGTTTTGTAAGACTTTACAAGCTTATAGAAAATCCTACTTTTATATACCTTGCGCTTAAATTTCCGCTCGGCTACGATTACCACACGAATGAACTGACTGAAACAACTTGCCTATGTGAATAAATGTAACAATTGCGTCGAACAGCAGCCGCCGCCTATGAGCTGCATCTACACGTAACGCGTCTCAGAGGATACTTGTCCTTCCCATGGTCATGTAATCGATAGCGATCTGATTGGCTGGCAGCGGACGGAAACGACCAGTGGTGACTAAGTTTCCGCAAAACATCTCGGGGAGAGGCAATTTAAATGACCTACACTGCGTATTCACACTGGTTACAGAATGTCTTTACAAAATGTTATCAAATTCCAGTTACCGAGGTACTGAATGCTAAATTACAGCCAAAATGCAATTGCAATTTAAGTTCTTGTTTCATGTGGCTTCCGCGGAAACCTGTTGAACATTTTTATAAACAATATTTCAGTTTGAACAGTGCAGAGATTCTTATGTGGGAACCAAGAGAATACGATAAGAGAATGAAGAGTTCATGCGAAGACGAAGACATCCCGCCCTCACTCGATATGTACGAGCACTATCCGTCTATTGAGGTACGATCGGAAGTGAAATGGATACCAGATTGAAAACAGAATTTCTTTTCCTTGCAAAAGTCGGCTACAAGGTTCTGCTACTACTCTACAATCGTCGCTCCGACTTAGACATTGATCGTGGCGTAGTACTCAATTCCCAAATTCCTCGGAAAGACGACAGCCGCCTGTGCTTTCCTCCAATTCTCTATACTAGTCTGATGCTCGTTGTCAGCACCTGAGTAAGTTATGTGCATAGCCAGAAGTTCATGTGAGGAGAGATGAAACGCAGAAGAAGCCAAGTCCGGACTGTATATTGAGTGATCACGAACTTCAAAACGGAAACGCTGAAGGAGCGTCTTCATTTCTCATGCAGTGTTTAGCTGAGAACCGTAATGAGGAAGCAAATGCATGAAAGCTACGCTATGTGGGCCGCTTGAAATCAGGTTCAAATGGTTCAAATGGCTCCAAGCACTATGGGACTTACATCTGAGGTCATCAGTCCCTCAGACCTAGAACTACTTAAACCTAACTAACCCAAGGACATCACAAACATCCTTGTCCGAGGTAGGATTCGAACCTGCGACCGTAGCGGTCGCGCGGTTCCAGACTGAAGCGCCTAGAACCGCTCGCCCACACCGGCCGGCTTGAAATCAGGTGAAATCTCTTGGCACTCACTCACACTTGGCCGGAGACACTACGGTTCTAGGTCTCTTTACGTGCTCACTGAGCGTCCAGATATGAAAAGAGAGAGGTAACGAGATCGACGGGCACCAGAATTATTGCCCAACACATCTGTGCGAAACTCCATAGGAGTGGTTTCTATTTTTCGACCAAATCAACGGTCCTCGTATACAATGTATTCAGAAATTCCCGATACTGATTTGTAATACTTGAAGCGGGGAATGAGTACAAATTATTCTGAAAAGAAACACATTTCCGTCCACAGACCCTCGCGGTCCGTCGCGGTCCCAACGGTACCGACCGGCCGACCTCGGTCCAGAGGTGTCACCAGATGCGGATATGGAGGGGAATGTGGTCAGCACACCGTTATCCCGGCCACAAGTCAGTTTAAGAGACCGGAGCCGCTACTTCTCAATCAAGTAGCTCCTCAGTTTGCCTCACAACGGCTGAGTGCACCCCGATTGCCAACAGCGCTCGGCAGACCGGATGGTCATCCATCCAAATGCCAGCCCAGCCCGACGGCGCTTAACTTCGGTGATCTGACGGGAATCGGTTGATGTGAGGCAGTGCCGTTGGCCTACGTCGAATCGGTTGATGTAATTTGATGTCCATTTTACCTCTCTGACCTGGTTCTAGCCTCATTTAAGGGGCTCTGGAAAGGCTCAAAATCATGAAAAGTTCAATTTTTCCTTTTTTGCGTTTTCTGAATCTGCAGACTATTACCTTTTAATAGATATATAATTTATTCAATTCCGAAGACTACAACTATTTTTAAATTTTTTTTGAAATGAGTTCTACATGGGCGTGACCCACTGTGGCGCTGTTAAACTGCTGTCAAATGGTGTTATTATTAACGTCCGTGTTCATCAGGTACATTTTAGTGGTGTGAGATAAAGTATGTGTTGTGGCTAACCTGTGATGGTTCAATATATATCGCTGGTGTGATTGTCGATTGTTTCATGTTTATTTACTCTGTCGTTATCTCGAAAATATTCGTAATTAATTCTGTTTCTTGAGTCTCTGGTTTGTTGAAGTATAATAATGAGTAAAAGTAAAGTTATTAGAAATCCTCTGAAGGCTTTTAAGAAAAGGAGAAATGTTGGAAAGCCAAAGGTATGTGTTATTACTGTAAATAATAACATTCTAACATGGTATGAGCGATGCTTGCTTTAGACAAGGAACGCCTTCGGGCTGCAGACAGGGCTGTAAAGAGTCTAGAAATACAAGCAAGAGTAAACAGGAGGAGGAACAAGAGGAAGCTGGAGGAGGACATGGAATGCACTAAAAAGTTAATCCAATCTTTGTCGCTCGATTCCCAAAACTTTTATTTTCTCATACTAATTACATGTTTTCTAAGGATCTTCCAAACATATTTGTTTCAAACTTTCAGTAAATGTTACACAGTACCTTCTGCATAATGTAACACAGCCTTTTTCCAAAAAACTGTATATTTTTGAATATATAAATAAAAAATTGCAAAAAATGTTGTGAATTTTCATTACAATTGAAAAAAAATCATCTTTAATAACTGAACTAAAATTTTGTAAAATCCCTGTGTTAAGATGTAGCCCATATTCCAATAAATAATCTGTAAAAAGTTCAACTTCCTACCTCAAATACTTTGTGAGGAAAGATGTAATTTATAAGCGTTATTTTAACATTGCAAGTATACGGCGTTCCGGAGCCCCTTAAGAGTCTATGAGTGTTAGACCTACATGGCTAAATACACGTTCACAGAACACAGCGATATGATCCTTCTGAATGGCGGAGCTCACGGTAACGGAAGACCTGCTCGTCGTCTTTATCAAGATCGTTGTCAACAAGATCCGACTTCATGGCTTACAATTGCGCATTGGCTTATTAGAGGAAGGGTACTTTCAGCTTCAGGAAGCGCGACTATGGCACTCCAGGGAGACGCCGCACACAAAAACTGGAAGACGTCGTCTTTCATCACGTTGAAGAAAACCCGTCAACGAGAAAACAAGCGATTTCCGTGACTGTTAATGAGTGGAACTTTAAAACAAACGATGTACAGGGTCGTTCCTGGTCAATTACATAGGACGTTCAAAGAGGTTAGCAGAGTCGTCTCCGCTTTTTTTATTTTTTGCAGGAGGAGAATGAAATTCTCTGTGAACATGCTTAGAACATTCAGCTATACATTCAGCCATTAGCTGAGACGCATCTGATGCAAATGCACTTTGGTAAAATTCTGAGGATTGGCATTTACTGTATCGCTTGTCAAAGGAAATAAGGTCTTTATCACTATCAAACGTTTTACCACGCAGATGCCGCCTTCTGACGATCTAAGAGGTAAAATTCAGACAATTCCAAGTCCGGACTGTAGGGAGGATGAGGAAAAATTTGCCGACCCCTGTTCCTGATTTTCTCCTGCGTCATAATGGCTGTATAGAGCTTGGCTTTGTCATGGTGCAGTCTGATGAGCTGACACTGAAGCTGTGGTCTGTGGGTCTTGATGGCACGTCGCAGCTTGTCCAATTACCGAGTGATAAACAGTAACGGTTCCTAATTAGAGCCAGGTTCCAAAAAGTCAATCAAACTGACATCACAGTGACCCCAGTAGAAGGAGGCCATCGCCTTTCGGTATGCTGTTCGTGAAAGTCTTGGTTTCTTCTTCCGAGGGGAGCCCGGAGGACGCCAATCCATGGACTGGGCTTTACTCTCAGGGTTTCATCCTGGGTTATGACGCCGTCAAAACACTGTTTCCACACTTCAGTAAAGGTCTTCATGACACCATCGCACACATTCTTCCTCGTCGTTTTCATTTCTCTTGTCAATATTCCAGACACTCAACGTGCACAGATTTTTCTGTAACCTAGTGTATGTACCAGTGATACCACACTACCCAATGACAAACGAGTCATTTCAGAAAGATATCGTGTCGTCACACATCTGTCATTTTGGATGACTTCATCAATGGTTTCCTTATTCACATCAATCACTGCCGTCGATGGTCTACCGCATCGTGGATTGTCCAGTAGAGAGAAATAACCATCTTCTAACGTCTGCAACCACCGGTGGGTACTGCTGCGATCCACTGTGTACTCCCCATTAACCAACATCCTGTGAATCGATGTAGCAGAGTTATCGCCGGTCTTGAAGAGGAAGTCCATCACCGCCCGTTGTAGAAACCTGACATCTACTTCTGAGTCCATTATGGCTCATCTGTAAATAAAAGAAAATACTTTTATATACCAATTTATAGCTAAATGTTCTAAATATGTTCACAAAAAATTGAGACGATAGTGCAAAAGTTTTTGAACGCCCTGTGTACTTCTGTAAATGGTAGCGTTAACGACACGTTTCTAAATTTTTGTAACACGGAAACGGTAAGTTTATAGATATGAGTTTCAAGTGAAAATACTTTCTTACTCCTCTCCATAATTTACAGAAGTCTGTAACGAAGATTTACGAACACCTTCTCTAGAAGAGGCCCTGTCACGTAAACTGACAAAGTCCGGGAGAGCCGTATGCTGACCAAATGCCCCTCGATGTGAACATCCAGTGACGCCTATGGCCAAGGATGACACGGTAGTCGGTCGGTACCTTCGGGACTTCAGAGGCTCTTTCGGTCGAACTTTTGAATTTAGTTCTGTAGGAAAGCATAAAAGTAGGAGGCCTTGCAATGTTAAGTCTCTTGAGAAGGTTATAAGTATATAACGCCCCTGGCATATAATGCCCCTCTGGTTTACGGCGTTCTACCAAAGAGAAGCCTTCGATGCTCCAGAAAGGACGTAGTCCTTCGCAGTCCACTAAAGAAGCACAAAACAGGGCTGCTAAGGATAGCAGCCAAATACGTTAGCAGGCGATTTATAACTTCTACAGCTGAACCACACGCCGTCGGCCTCCTTGCACGCGGAAGTGAAAACCAGCTTTGTTCAGACTATAAGCTGCCTTGTTCCTCATTTACCCTGTTCGATATTCGCGGGCAGGTCTCACGATTTATCTGTTTCTGAATCCGAGCACGGTGCGAGCTCAAGATATACAGCTACTAATGCAGTACGAATTCAAACAGATGTAAATTTGGGGGATATTTATTACAACAAACAAGCGCGGCCGGGCACTTGGCCGGCAGTAAATCAGCTCGCCTTCAAGGTGAGACATTTAGCGAGCGAGAATCTCCCTTAATGTGCTGAGTGTGCCCGTTATCGCCGCAATAAATTTCTGCTGCAGAGGCGCTGTTGGCAGCGGCCGGGCGGCGGCGGTGCGAGATAGCGTTCCCACTGCCTGCCGCGCCCGAACCCCGCCCCACCTGGTCAAGTGTTGCGGCTTGTCCGGAGCTCAGTGTACAAAGCTTTACACACTCGCAGATAGTCCGTCTTCTCACGACTGTCTCTTTACGACAGCTGTGAGCTGCTTCATCAAGAACGCTTAGTTCACCACACGGCGTGATAAATGCCGCTTTACGTTACACCGCCCGAAATGCTTGCTTCAACATAAATGCAGCTATTAGCCAAACCTGAAGTTCTTAGTTGATGGATTATGGACCATGGGAGAACGGCCGGCATGTACTTCTTGATGCAATAATTTACGGACAGCCGTATGTGTTGTAGAAATTTATTTTATGAAGTTCAATGTGCTACCAGTTTCGGCATTACATTGATGCCATCTTCAGGCCCCACATGTCATAGTCGTAAAATCGCTGTACACGGAAAGAGCCATATAACTGTATCCGTGAACCAAATCGTTATGCAACCAAGAGCTGTTGCATAACGATTTGATTCACGGATCTAGATATATGGCTCCTTCCGTGTACAGCAATTTTACGACTATGACGTGTGGGGCCTGAAGATGGCATCAATGTAATGTCGAAACTGGTTGCACAAAGAAGTTCATCAAATAAATTTCTACAATACATACAGCTGTTGATAAATTATTTCATCAAGAAACCTGCAGTTGGCGTTCTTGTATTTTATACGAACGGTACGCGTGCAATGTCCTCAATGCGTTGCACGTACCACTCGCGATCTGTAACGCGTTCTGTGTCCTTGTGGGGGCATTAGGTTTGACTTAAGTGACATCGAACGTGGGAAAAGTTAATATTAATCTCCGGAGCGATCACGCTCGTTTCCCAGTGCTCGTGGAGTCGCTGGGCAAGTGGCTACTGCGCTCACCATTAATTTGCTCACGGAGTACAAAATCAACAGCTTCAGACGATATTACTTAGCACCACACTCAGGAAGATAAATGGGAACTAGGCACCTAGTGTTCACATGATTAGCAACTTACACCTGAAGAACTCACCATATACCCCATTGGCGCTCTTGACAAGAATTTACAATGACTGTCTCTTGACGAAGTATTTCTCCACTGCGGAGAAGACCGCCAAGGTAGTTGCTATTCCAAAACTCTAGAAGGACATTACCCTGGCCACAAATTACGGACCCAATAGCCTTGTTAGTGATTTGGTCAAAAACTTCGAGAGAGTCATCCAGGCCCGCATTTTGGAATCACTGTTAGCAGATGGTACGATCATTGCAGAACAGAATTGCTTACAACGTAAACTATCCGCAGAGCTGCAACTTCTCCACCAGGTGGAACATTTTTCCAGAAATTTAAATGTGCAGAGTGCTACTGCAGCTGTCTGTTTAGATACTGGAAGAGCCTATGATAAGGTATGTAGCGAACAATTAATTCGGAGACTGAATGAACTGACGTCGATACGAAATTGTTGTGTGAAACTTATAGCTAGTTTTTTGACAGATATAAAGATAATTGATGCAGCAGAGGGCCAATCGTCTGATACCCGACTTGCGCAGACTGCCTCAACGATCCCTTTTACCCCCATCACTATTTAATCTCTATGTAAATCACATGCCAACTGTCACAAGAGTACAGATTCCACAGTTTTCCGATGATACTGCTTTTTTCACCACCTTAAGACATGTTCAAACCAATATTCGACGCCTTCAGTTTCAACGCAATAACCGCTTGGTGTAAGACCAATAAAGAGAAACTAAATCCCGCCAAGACGACAGCCATCTATTTCAGCAAGAAACATCCCTTGATGCCTCACAACGTGAGACTACATGGACGCGCTATTCCCTGGGGGCAACGGTGACTTACCTGGGGATTACTTTGGACAAACACCTCTTTCTCCATAAACAAATTGACTCTCTGGAGAACAAAGCTTTTCGTATGCAACAGCAGACAACTATATAAGTCCACGTTTAATGTGAACTGGTGGTAACAAACTGTCGTTCAAATTCACCAACGGAATGTTTGCTATCTTCTACAAACATGGCTGCACTTGCGTATTGGCAGTCCACATCGATCCACCATTCTGGATCTATTGATCATGGCTATCCAGTTCACTAGGAAAACAGCAATGACTTGTATACCAAGATTGCAATCAATTAGGTATCAAAATTACTTTGGAGTCAGCACAGATTTGCCAAAACGACGTTTCCATACTGCTGTATGTTTGCTTCAAAATAGTGGCATAAGATACAGCAACAAGAGGATTTACTGTGCTGTTGTGTAGGAGTACCACTTTAAGTCTGGTTTAAGAGCCATCAAAGAGCAGTTGATAATCCACTGATATACAGAGTGTCCGAAAGGTCTTTCCCTGATTACATAAATTACTAACTCGGGCTAGAAGTAAGATACTAATTTGAAACTGGTGTCTAATTGTTTATAAACTATCAAAGATTTTTTCACACATCAGTAAACTTCCACATGAGCACCCTTGGTAGCCCGTAGCACATCTAGGCGATATTCAATTTCCGTCCACACATTAGCGTACATTACTGGAGGTATCGATTCGACTATGGTTATCCGTTGCCGCAGGGTTTCAAGATCTGGTACAAGTGTTCGGTAGACCTCGTCATTGACATAACCCTATAAAAATAAGTCTAATGGGGTTATGTCAGGAGAGCGTGGGTGCACCGTCTTGCTGAAACAAGGCATCGGGCTGATAATGAAGCAGCTGAGGAACGGCATACGGTTGCAACATGTCCAGATACACTGCGGATATGATGGTAGCCTCAGCGAAGAAGAATGGCCCGATAATTCGATCGTGCAATAGCGTGCACCAAACATTCACCTTTTGGACTGCCTCTGGTGCACTCCATGACCTCGCCAGGGGGTTGTAAACCCCATATGTGCACATTATGGCTATTCACTACTCCACTGACAAACAAAGGTCGCTTCGTCGGAAAACACAATTCGTATGAGATAACCATCATCGTCCTCAATACGTGATAGCATTTCGACCGGAAAGTCATATCGACGTATACTGTCATTGGGCAACAAGATCTGAACGATTTGGACTTTGTATGCACGAAACAATAAACGTTTGTGTAAAATGTCATGGAGACAGCTTTTTGACATATGTAATTCACGTGAGGCCCTGCGCACCGATTTCTTCGGATTTCACAGAAAAGACTGCCTTACTGCTTCTACCCTGTCTGCTGAGGTTCTTGGTCCACCAGACCTCGGAAGGTCAGCAACCGATCCTGTGTTGTTGAACTTCTCCTACCAGGCTTTAATGCTCTTGATATCTGGTGGATTCCTTCCAAGTGTTGTCTGGAAGTGTCTCTGCACTGTGGTTGGTGACTGTGTCTCATGGTACCACAGTACATACTGTGCCCTCTCCTGATTGGTTAACATGGCTTCTTGGGGACTGCACCTCATCCACTACTTACGTACTGCAAACCTAAAACAGAAAAAAAACTTTGATAATTGTTAACAATTCGACACAAGTTTCATTTTTGTATCTTACTTCTAGCCTGTGTTATCAGTTTATGTAATCAGGGAATGACTTTTCGGACACCCTTTATGTTTAATTACCAGAGAATTATAGATACGACTCAAATCATTGCAGTAACAGAGTGACTGTTCCATGTCAAAGAATGGTGTGAAGGCAGCCTGAGAATGTCGAAAGAAACCAACCCTAGCATCTTTGTCAAGTAAATTCCACTGTTTACGAGAGGAAGGCAAAAGCTCTGCTTTTTCCTTAAAAAGATTCATGTCCCTAACAACGTCATTCAAATGAGTATCTGTCAGAAAATATGGCACCATTCTTTGGTAATCGAAACCAGGGCTAGCGTTCTCCAAAAATGTTCAAATGTATCCGAAATCTTATGGGACTTAACTGCTAAGGTCATCAGTCCATAAGCTTACACGCTACTTATCCTAAATTATTGTAAAGTCCAACACACACACACACACACCCTTGTCCGAGGGAGGACTAGAACCACCGCTGAGACCAGCCGTTCAGTCCATGACTGCAGCGTCTCAGACTGATCGGCTAATCCCGCTCGGCTTGCAGTCTCCTGATCTGTACTAGGGTCGACCTGGTTTTCAACCCAGGCGACCATGTGTCTGGAGGAATGGGATCAGATAAGAAAGAACCGTGTGGTATGGATCGAATAAGTGACTTGGTGGAGGGATATTTGATCGTTCTTTTGGCCGTGCCCTTCATCCTTCTTATTTTCACCAAATGGAAATAGAAGTTATCTAAGCGATTGGTCGGTTTTCTCCATATCACTGGGATAGCAAAAATCACTAGAACTCTACCTCTTTTCTTCCTCCTACTATTAAGACTAGATCAACAGTTCACACATTCTATACGTGGTGGCCATTTTCGGTCCTGATCACCTGACTGGCGTATGAAATCAAGATCATACAATTTCTTTACTAGGGATATCACATACCATATGCATGATTTAATAGTGCACTCCCCACAGATGTAGCAACATTTATATGGGTGATTTAAACACACCCGTGACATTTTACTAAATCCCATACAAATGCACCTCTAAAACAAAATGAAACACTCAGCACAAGGTACATTTAGATCATACTACTTACACTTGTCAATGCATAGCCAAACAGAGGAAGCATTTCCTCACGACTGCTAACAACATTGTGTTCAGGAGAAATCCTCCTTCGTTGTTTTTAATCCAGAAAACTTTTTTTTTAGATATTCAGTAACGTTTTCACAACAGGGACACTTAATATAATGAATAAGTTTCTGCTGATTTTTTAATGTCTTTTTCTGTTATGAGCATCAGGTAAAAATTAACAGTACTATTTTATTTTTAATTATTTAGTTTAACGTTAATTGATTTAGTCATGGAATGAGGTTGCAGTTTGTAATCAATGCTGAAGTTATTGCCTTATTAAGAAAAATCGATTTAATATCCACCATCCATTTTCATCATCAAACCCCATTCCCAATTATCTTTCTTTTTTAGTTTAGACATTCAATAATTTTTTTCATAATTGGTATACATAATGTTGTAAGTATATTTCCACCTGTCTTCTAGCCCCTCATTCTGCTTGTGCATCAGTTATAAAATTGTCAGTACTACATAACAGTTCTCTATTGAGTTTCATTGCAATTGACTTTAGTTGTTTTTGCCCCTAAGTAACAACTTGTGACCAATGGTGAAGTTAGTAATTTGTGCAGATAAAAATTTGATGAAAATGAATATTTTCATGTAGGACTAAAATGGTACTACTGAAATTTTGATGGTCCCCATCCGTTTTCATCAACTTATGAACCTATGACTAAGTCTACACTTTCCATGCATTATTTCTCCAACTGCTGTTGCAGCTAATTTTTCACCACATGATGCATCTTTAGCATGCATTCTCTCCTTCACGGATAACTGCAGCCTTTTGTCAGCTTGCTGTCTAGCTTCTACTCCTTAGCTGTTCCTATATGCAGAATCATGTTTTTTGCAGGCTTCATCTAGTTTAGTGGATGGTCTACAGTACAAATATTGTTGTAGATGCATATCTGGCAATAGCGAATTATTGAAAGCCTTTTGTATTATTGACAGGGAAATCGCTAAACTGATTTGTTAACACCTGTTTTATTCTACTTTCATCTCCAGCCATTATTTGTCTCTCAGTAACCTTCAACCTGACGATTATTTGGGAGACGTCATTCATATAGATGGATTCTACTGTTTTTTTCTGTGCGTTTTTAGTAAGCTGTCAGCAGTGACAACAGAAGTAGTGCATCGTCTTGTTTTCTTGGGTGAACTTTTCTGTGAATAATCAGTATCTGATGGCTTTATTTTAGGATATAGACGATAGTATCTCCTTTTATCAAATTTTTATATTTAATATATTTACTCTATTTTGTTTTATTTGGGTTGCTTGCACTATATAGTGCACCTGATATGTAAAATGACTATGTTTAATTATGATAAATCAGAAGAATCATATTCTTCATTCAAATGATCCATAATTATTTCTTTTAGGTAGGAGATTTATCGAAAAATGTGTAGCATCATATATCACTCCACTAGCTGTTAATTTACCTCCACTAAAATTAGCTGGTATACGGCCAGTAAGCTTGTACAGAACAACACGTTCCAATGCAAGAACTTTATCTTCACTATGATTGATATAGTTCAACACTCTTTGTGTTAAATTAATTTTTTTTGTGGCAGAAACTACTTAGCAGTAGCTCGCTAAAAACTGTGTCCACTGGAGAGTTCTCTATTTTTCAGCTCGTCTTCATAATTCTTCAAAGATCCTATATTTCCACTTCACTTAGTGTATAACTTTGTTTAAGATGAGGTATACCTCCTAACACTTCAAAATCTTACGACCATAAGAAATCATTTGCTTCTGGACCTGAGTAAGATTCAGCTCATTAACACCAAATCCTTCAGTTCCTTGTTTTACTACTTCGATTACGTCAAAAACAAGATCTTTTTCATATTTCTCATATTCTCTACCTGGTTGTTGATTCCAGATCTTGAATCCTGCTTTCGGTTCTTCAAATTTTTTGCTGTTTCGTTTAGTGTTTTCTACAGCTTCCGGATTGTATTTTGCAAACATTTACAAAAACAAAATAGTATAACAAATGTTTTTTTTTTTTTTACATTTAACAATTTGATGTCCGTTCGTACCTTCATTGCGTTTCCTGGTCAAATCAATTGTAAAAATTCGAACTGTTCCTTATTTCAGCATTTACTTCAATATTCTTTTAAATTATCAAACTTCAAACCACCATCAATAAAATCATCATAAACAATTTGTGTCATCTTGTCTAAATACCTTTAAAATATTTTGATTAGCTCTTACAAACTGTTTTGGTATTTTTGAATATGTGTGAACAAAATAAAACAATTAATTACTCTATATATGTCTAGTAAAACGTTCTCTAACTACATCCTAATTTTTGAGAAATGAAATCACCAAATACTAGAAGCAAATTACCCTGACATCCATCTAATGGTATAATTTCTTTATTATTCTCAATAAATGTTATAGTTTTCTCATTACCGTCATCTTAAATGTTCTTGCAGAATTTTATAAATTCTTGATATTTTGGCTGATCTAAGCTTTTGGAGTGAATGTGCAAACGACTGATTTTATTCCCATTCAACCACAAAGGAGCCAGAATATAATTATCAATTACTAATGCTGTTTTTCGACGACTGCTTGTCCATATTATTACAAATCGAATAGAATTAGATAAGAGCTATTCCTATTTTAATTGAGAGTTAAGTCATCCATTCTCAAAATAAAAAAAAGAGAATGACTGTTCCTGTACAAGACAGCTACAGCAATGTTGCACTAGTTGGTTTTGTGCAATTTTTTTGACTCCTAATATTATGTTGAAAAATAATAACTTGTATTGTGATGGAGATACTATAGATATTCCTGTCTTTCAATATACAGTGAAAAGCTTAGAAAAATTTATTCATTCGAAAAAACCAAATATTCAGATTAAGGCAGATGAAATTTTAAATAGAGTTATTATTGAAAGTAATCTTAAACTGTATATGAATATAAAAGATGGTATTTGAAGTGTGCTTGGATTGAGTGGCCCAAATTTTATTTCTAATATTATGACTGATGGTAATGATTTTCCTAAAATTATTCTATTCAAATTAAACGATCTAGGTTTTATCTGGGTAACTTTCAGTAAGGAACTAATATTATTGCTTCATTCATGCCTAATGCTGAATTTGGTGGACCACTAATTCATGAGCAACAATACTTTGTATATATCCCAGTCCCTTATACAATTCGGGATTTTGACTTCAATGATGCTTGTATGACAATTGCTTTGCAAATGGCCTCAAGAATTATATCCTTAATAAATGAACAAGACTGAAAGCTAACAGTGAGTTTGAAAAGTAAATATAACATAAATTTTGCTAATGAGGACACTGAAATTGTCATCCATGTACGATACAGATGGCTTCAAATTAATTATTCTCAGTTTTAAGGCTGTTAAAGCTGATGGGTCAGATTATGCAACCTATGACGATAAATCCAGTAAAATATTATTCGATGGTTATGTGGCAAAGGTTTTTGATTTTACAACAACAAAGCAAAGAAATAATGTTTTATCTACAACTGAACATTTCATTTCTTCATTAACATTGTTGCATTTGACTTCATCTATTGATGATAAAATAAGCTTGGAAGATCAAATACTTCAGGAAGGAAACGTCAAAAGTAAGAAAAACGAGGTATTTTATCCATTTGGAATACTTCGTGTATTTTTCAAAGATTATAAAGAGATCATGCTTCAGGGCGATCCTACTGTAATTTTTACATTGTCTACAAGTACTGCTCTCAGATGGGCTGATCGAAATAATTCTGGAACTGATTTAAGATATACTCTTCTAGATGAAGGAAGAATTGTTGTAGAATCTAAGGAAATTCGTCAGTATATTGGTAAATACGAACTGAATTATGGGTCGGAACAAGGAGAAATTTTATTTAAAAATGGGGAAACTGCAATACCTTTCTATGAACTACCAACTATTGAGGTCGCTGGGTTACTGGGAAGAAGAATTTCGAGCTATATATCACAAATTACTATGTCTCTCCAGAATTTTCTCTGGTATCCGGTTCAGTTTCACTTTAATAGGGAGCTCTTCACATTGGCGACGTCAATTACCACCCTGACTGGCATACCTGCTGGCCAAGCCCGTGTCCTGTAGCACGGTCGCTGCAATCCTAAGGATTGCTGTAGGCCTCCTTCTTTTGGTCCGAGTGTCTTTACATTTCGTACAACCTGTTACACGACAGCCCTCAGCTGTCCGCTCTGTTGCCGGCCGCGGTGGTCTAGCGGTTCTGGCGCTGCAGTCCGGAACCGCGGGACTGCTACGGTCGCAGGTTCGAATCCTGCCTCGGGCATGGGTGTGTGTGATGTCCTTAGGTTAGTTAGGTTTAAGTAGTTCTAAGTTCTAGGGGACTTATGACCTAAGATGTTGAGTCCCATAGTGCTCAGAGCCATTTTGTCCGCTCTGTTCCAGTCAAGTCGTCTTTGCTGGCTGCCTTTGCTTACAAGACGTGTGTGCTCTGCTCAGCTCCGGTCATTGTAAAGCTGCTTCTCTTGTTCAAGAAACTGCAAACGGTATATAACATTGTTTACACTAAATTTTATATAACTAATAGGTAATTTGTAAATCAGATTCAAATGCAAGAGACTGATTAATACTACATACTCGAATAACTAATTTGGCTTTATGTTGTAACTCAAGAATGAATTTGATTTAAAGGCACAAGATTGATTAACACTATTTATTTATTAATTTATTGCTTGTTTAGCCAGACCAGATTAAGGCCCCAAGAACCCCTTTTACATCTGACAAGGAACAACACATACGAAAGACTTCACAAAGAAGTTGACAATAATAGTAGTTATAATAATACTAATAGTAATCGTTGACATTAATAATAATAGCAATAATAATGATAATAATACTAATAATAGTGAATGGCATAAGGAATTATATAGATTATTTTAGTAGCTTTGAGTCCACTTGAGTCAATGACTAGACGGTAGGTAACAACAAAATACAAATAGACTAATAGAGAAGAAGACGGAGGGGGGGGGGGGGGGAGTTGTGAGGTAGAGGGAATTTGTGAGACTAAGTTTCGGATGTGAGTATGGTATAGGTGGCTATTGTGATAGATTGTGAGCCAAAGCGGGCTTTTGAAGCTTGGAAGGGGTTTGGTACCCCTGATATTGTGCGCAAGATCGTTCCAGAGTCGGGTTACTGATACAAAGAATGATTTAGAGATATGGTAATGTTATGTGCTGGTGCGTAGAGGATTTTGCTGTGTTGAGTGCGAGTGTTTCGGCTGTGGTGTTCAGACGATAATAAGAAGGAGTATATTCAGAATGAGATTTTCACTCTGCAGCGGAGTGTAAGCTGATATGAAACTTCGTGGCAGGTTAAAACTGTGTGTCGGACCGAGACTCGAACTCGGGACCTTTGCCTTTCGCGGGCAAGTGCTCTACAATCTGAGCTACCCAAGCACAACTCACCTCCGTCCTCACAGCTTTACTTCTGCAAGTACCTCGTCTACTACCTTCCAAACATGTCCCGAGTTCGAGTCTCAGTCCGGCACACAGTTTTGACCTGCCAGGAAGTTTCAAGAAGGAGTGTATTGATTGAGAAGATGATGGAGCAAGCATAGGGTATGATACTCTCTACGCGTATTGCACGTATCCATGATAATTGTTTGTAGACACGATTGATATGGTCGAAAAAGCGAAGCTAAAAAATGTATCGGGTACAAGCATTCGTCGCTGGTACCTACCTGCATGAACCTTTGTACGAAAGACCTTGCAGAGCAGCATCACCATACTCGAGTATAGATACTATAAGTTATTCTATATGCTTCTTTTTAAGCTTGAACGAAAACACTTTTTTATATTTCTGCAATTGTGTACAGAGTCCAGTCTAGGTGATCGGCCAGAACTATTCCAAGTTCTTCTCACAAGACAAAAAGGTATTTCTATGCCCTTTGGTGTTAATGGCGGAAGAGATTCTCTGTATTCAGGGGTACTGAGTCTTTTATGGGTGACGACGGTTGCCTCTGTTTTAGATTTGTTAGCCGCTTGCATTTCCTGTGTGCTGCGTCTCTGAGATTCATGAGATGTTTGTGATGACACGCGAGCCACGGGGCGTGTTTTCTCCTTACTCTTACTGTTTTTAGGGGGCATATTCATCGCTTAAGTTACAGAGCGTCTTACTGAAATTAGAGACTTCGTTATTTACGTCTACGTTATTCCATTCTGTTGTGTGCCAAGAAATGCATGAGTGTCCGCTGTACTCTCAGACAAATTTATAAACATAAAGTCTCAAAACGTCGAAGTCTTCAGTTTGTTCTTTGGGCACTGCAGTGAGTAATTCACGAATATTACATCATGAGCAGACAGGCCTGCTGCAGTAATCTGATATGTGCGAATTACTCTTTTAGGGTGATTTGGTTTCGAATGTATCGACGAGAGTATGAATGTTTGCTGTATGGTGAGTACGTCTAGGTGGAATGAATATGAGATTTACGCAGGAAAATATGCGAGTGATGTTTGTTACGGAAGGTCTATTGATCAGAAAATTTTTGTTGGTTTCTCCGGCTAGAATTACGTGCTCATATGAGGGTACAAGATTTAACAGTACAAACTGTAAACTGGAGAGATGCCTAACTTTAGGTGGACTTTACATTACGCCGATCAGACACCTTCTATTCAAAGGTTTCATTTCTAAGAATATGTATTCGGGCTGTTTGTCATCGTTACTAGCCATGACCACGAGCTTTGGGTGCAAAATTTGCCCGAATATATGCTGCATACCGCCACCTTGTCTGTTGCATCTGTCATGTGTTACAAGAATGTAGCCATGTAGACTGAGAGAACTGGAGAGGAAGTTAGGCTTCAGCCCTGTCTCTGACAGGAGTACAACATGAAATCTGAGGTCTTCAAATATGCAGCACTACTTGACTAATTTGGCTTTCGATTGCAACTGCGGACTAAATCAGATTCGAATACACAATATTGCTTAACAATACATGATTATATAACTAACACTTGCACTTTAACGGCTATGAGTCTCAAAATGATTATCTTATTCAAATTTGAAATGTATTACATCATTGACGGGTTGGTGATTATCACAGACGCCTATGAGGGGTGAATATGTGTTGTGATGGTTAGTAAGTACATGTCATCATTCTATGCGGTTAATTTTTTTGGTAGCCTGTGTAGTTGTAATACCACTTTTAAAGTTAGCTATAAAATTATTAAGGCTTTTTCCTTCTTACATGACGTCGCCTCTCGACGTGTAAGCGATGTCCCACTTGCATTGGCGTTACCATCTCTGAACAAGGCAGAATATGATGTTCCATGCAGTAATATTACCCACACACTGTACACCACATTTTATTCTTCTCAGCAAATCAAGCTGAAAAGTGCTTATTATGGTTCTTGATTTACATTTTAGTTCTATCTCTTTCCGTCTTTCCAATTCTTCGATTCATAGTTATTCCCAACTTCCTTTTCTGTGCTAACCTTAGTTCTTATGTGACTTACGTCTCACACCGTTAAAACATTTGTGTTAGTTTATTATAAAGTACTACTTAAATATTACACTAAATACAAATCTTCCTCACTCTCTTCGTACAGATTTCCACGATTTTTTCCTTGCGATATTATGAGACCGTTTTCGCTTTCTACCTGCATAAAATTAACTCTCTCCTCCTGCCTACCGCCATGTATTCCTTAGCTCCACTCGAGTACACAGTAAAGAGCCCTCTAAAACTTCAGTACAAACCATAGTCATCACTACTTGGATGAGCTCACCAAATTTCGAAAATAGGTTTTCAACATTTAGGGTGTTCGAAAAGACTTTCCATGATTACATAAATTGATAACTCAGGCTAGAAGTGAGATACCAATATGATACTTGTATCGAATTGTTTACAACTATCAAAGTTTTTTTCTGTTTTAGGTTCGCAGTACGTAAGTAGTGGATGAGGTGCTGTGTCCAAGAAGCCATGTTAACCAGTCAGGAGAAGGCACAGTGTGTCCTGTGGTACCATGAGACACGATCACCAACCACAGTGCAGAGGCACTTCCAGACAACATTTGGAAGGAATCCACCAGATGTTAAGAGCATTAAAGCCTGGTAGGAGAAGTTCAACACCACAGGATCGGTTGGTGACCATCCGAGGTCTGGTGGACCAAAACCCTCAGCAGACAGGGTAGAACCTGTAAGGCAGTCCTTTCTGCGAAGTCCGAAGAAATCAGTGCGCAGGGTCTCACGTGAATTACAGACTCCAAAAAGCTCTCCTCATGACATTTTACACAAACATTTATTGTTTCGTGCACACAAAGTGCAAATCGTTCAGGCCTTGTTGCCCAGTGACAGTACACGTCGATATGACTTTGCGGTCGAAATGCTATCACGTATTGAGGACGATGATGGTTATCTCATACAAATTGTCTTTCCCGACGAAGCGTCCTTTGTTTGTCAGTGGAGTAGTGAATCGCCATAATGTGCGCATTCGGGGTTCACAACCCCCTGGCGAGGTCATGGAGTGCACCAGAGACAGTCCAAAGATGAATGTTTGGTGCGCGCTATTGCTCGATCGAATTATTGGGCCATATTCTTCGCTGAGGCTACCATCACATCTGCAGTGTATCTGGACATGTTGCAACTGTATGCTGTTCCTCAGCTGCTTCAGTATCATCCCGATGACCTGTTTCAGCAAGACGGTGCACCACCTCATTGGCGTTTGGACGTCCGTGCCTATCTCAATCTTTCCTGGGCGATGGATTGGTCGTGATGGGCCAACGGTTTCGCCTCCACGCTCTCCTGACATAACCCCATTAGAGTACTTTTTATGGAGTTATGTAAAGGACGAGGTCTACCGAAAACTTGTACCAGATCTTGAAACCCTGCGGCAACGGATAACCATAGTCGTTGAGTCGATCCCTTCAGTGATGTTGGCTAATGTGTGGACTAAAATTAGATATCGTCTAGATTTGCTACGTGCTACCAAGGGTGCTCATGTGGAAGTTTACTGACGTGTGAAAAAAACTTTCATAGTTTGTAAACAATTAGACACCAGTTTCATATTTGTATCTTATTTTTAGCCTGAGTTATCAATGTATGTAATCAGGGAAACACTTTTCGGACACCCTGTATGTCTGAGAGTGTGAAATAACACAATAATCAAAGTCAATCTGACTTTGTTCCGGCGTAACGTCAAGTGACGGAACGTCAGCCAGGAACATTACAAAAAACGGTTCAAATCGCTCTGAGCACTGTGGGACTTAACATCGGTGGTCATCAGTCCCCTAGAACTTAGAACTACTTAAACCTAACTAACCTAAGGACATCACACATATCCATGCCCGAGGCAGGATTCGAACTTGGGACCGTAGCGGTCACGCGGTTCCTGACTGAAGCGCCTAGAACCGTACGGCCACACCGGCCGGCCAGGAACATTACAGCAGAGTGGTCCGTGGGACAACGTCAGCCAATAGTACGCTGACGGACCTCTCTCTAAGACGACATCACGACAGGAGCAGCTTCTACACGAAGAGAATATAAGCGCTGCGTCGCGTAGCGTTAGCCTGGGTTGAAGACGTGCCGTCCTCCGAAAGCTACAGCAGTGACTTATGAACTGTAATGTTTTGCTTGCATTGGAATTGTATATACCGAAGGACACTAATTATGTGCTTGTCGCCATTTGCTTGGGACACTCCTTTGTGGGTACGAAAAGTTAAGTATTGCCATTTATTTTGCCATTTAACCTTATGGTATCTTTCATATACTCTTCCGCTTGAGATTTAGTTGCGTCGAAGGTACTGTTAAGTTCGTCTTCGACTTCATTCCATATCTCTTTACATATTATAAGGCGTACAAATCGTTAACATATTTCAGTTCACTAAACTCGTGTTTGCAGTGCATCGAATTACAGTCCATTTAAAAAGAAACATACCTTTCTTACTGTTTTAGAGGTTCCATGTTGTCAGCGCAGAAAATGTTACAGGCGCAATATGTTACGAACATCAAATTTGTTGTTTGTCAATTCTTATGACACGGCAGATGAACATATTAGCCGATGTGATCTACAGCATTTTCAGTTTCCTGCTATATTTACGATTCCTACACGCACACTTTTGAACACCTTCAATTGCTCTACAAATGCCTTGAGGTGGCTCACTTGGTGAGCTCCAAGTGATTTACCAGATTTTTCCCGTCCAGCTCGACTGCATTAGCATGAGCAATGTGACGCACTCGCTCATATCCATGATATGCACTATGTAACACCTCATTCTTCCGTCCAGTACTGTGTCTAAACACCGAATGAATTCCACTGAGGAAATAAGAAGACCAAGGATAACCTTTAAGGCTGTAAACAACTGCCGAAAGCAAGGAAAACATTGTAGTTACTACATTCTGGCGCCATTTCAATTTGCTAGAAATTTGTGGTCGATCAAAGGAAAGATTAATATTCCATGAAATATTTGTGGGAAGTTCCTCAAGCTTTTCTGGTCTCCCCATTTCCTCAACTATTACTGCACTGATTTATCAGGAGTCAGGGACTAACCAGATACTGACATACTTTTTGACTACTACTGGGAATGGGCCACTACATGTAAATGTGGCTGGCTGAGTTCCACCATCATCTATCATCTTCTGCATCTCAAAAAAACCATTGTTTAATCTAGTGGAACTGTGTATGGCAGCATTCAGAAAGATTTGTGAGGTTTCATATTACAAAGATACTGGACGTCCTTAATAGAGCCACTACTTTACATGATTATCTCGGCGTTGCGCTGCAGCACAACCTCCAAATTCAGCTTCTCGGTCTCTGCAGCCGGCGAGCTGGGCTACTTTCACGTCTATAATCTGGTGACTTTCTAAAAGTGCCATTTGGTCCCTGTCTCTAGTTATGTCTCCCGTTATGCCTTGGATGCTGGTCGAGTGTCCTTAACTGTATTCTCGATTTGCACTTAGACATATCGTGAGAATTGAACCCTTCGTAGCTTGCTCTTCAGATAGCACATTTATATCAACCTTCTTCTCTAGTGTGATCTGTCCCACCTCAAGTGTATTACCATTTATTTTTCACTCAGTTGGTCAACTTCTGTAATTATCCCTGTCTCTAATTTAGGTTTCACGTACAAGTTTGCCTCAAGCAGTGCTATTGGCATCTAAATTCGAAGCCGCGCGGATTGTCCTCGTAGTTTGAGGCGCTCCCCCCCCCCCACCCCCGCCACGCCAGAGGTTCGAAGCCTCCCCTCGGGCATGGATGTTTGTGTTGTTCTTAACATAAATTAGTTTAAGTAGTGTGTAAGTCTAGGGACCAATGACCCCAGCAGTTTGGTCTCGTAGGAATTCACACACATTTGAACATTTTGAATTCCAATCTCGTCTGCGTACTGATCTCAGTACACACTTACCTTGGTTCTTTTGAACCTTTAATGTTAATGTTGCGTATTCATATTTTTTAAGATGTGTTATATAATTCTTCGGAGATAGCCGACAGGTGACCGTCGCTATCTAAAGTTGCTCTCACTTTCATCTCCGCCACCGGAATTTGTATGAACGCTTACAAGTCATGGTTGCTCTTTGCTTTGGTTCACTAATACTTCTGATATGTCATCGTGGTCTAAGATTTTCAGATGACTGCTTCTGATTGCTGTTGCGGGTCTGTCAACTGTCGTGCCCTCTTTGCGTTCTAGTCAAATCTGCCCTCCTTCTATTCTGTGTTGCGCAGCCTAAGTACGCCATCATTTCGGTGACTCCCATCCCAATTCCGACCATTGTTGTTCTGGTTTCGAAATTGTGGAGTCATATCACCTTTCATTAGCAATGCGCTCAACGACCTGATATCACTTTCAAAGTAGTAGAGAGAAGCAATCAGTCGTCGTTTCCGTACTAGACATATTAAAGCATATCTGCGTTTCGGATAGTAACTAGCCATTATCAGTGCAGTATTTCAGAGCTATTCCACATGCCCTAGTACGTCTGCACCTGTTGTTTGGGCTTTTGTCACATTTCCTTAAAGACTAGTTACTAGCGGATATCTGAAACTGCTTTAACAAAGTTAGAACGGAAAAGACGTCTAATTGCTGGTCTCCACCATTTTGAGTTGTAGAATGTTATGATGTTGCCCGTTCCCTTTAGCTTTCCAGCTGTTTATCTTCTTGAAATAGCCCTGTACATTGTAGAGTGATGGTTGTTCCAAGTTTGCTACACGCTGTCGTCTTTTTGTTAGGTGCTTCTTCTTCATTCAGCACAAATTCTTCCTCACACAAAATTCCTCGGAATCCTTATTAGTACTTCATGAAATGGTGGCGGCAGTTTTTCGAAGCACATGCGAATTATCTCGCTGTCGCTACATGATATATCGACATACTGATTCTTCCTCGTCATATTGTCGAAAAACTGTACCAGGTTCTTAAGTCCAGAAGACTCCATATCTCTATTCATCATGAGGTCGTGCTTTATTCTGTATTTGGTGGTGTGGACCAGTAGTCAAGAACGCCTGTTTAAACTCGTCATACGTTGTGCATGATTTTGATACCTTTGGGGTGTCCTCTGCAATTCCACTTTCCAGGTGGGCGCATGCAAAATCTATCTTTCCCTGCAGTAGCCAGTGTGAAGGTATGGCTTCCTCAAACAGCTTTATAAATGTGCGGGTGTAGTGACGGAATATTCTGACTGTGAGGTAAAATTCTTGGTCAAACACCACTGCGAATCTCATCTTTCCCGTTCAATCACTGTGCGTCATTCCTTCGTCTCGGACGGATGCTTCTTTCCCTGTCGTGCTATAATCGCCTGTTGACGCGATTTGCTCATGTCCATGATGAGCGTTTCTCATCTTTCTAATGGAACCCAATTGTTGTAGTACTACGATTCCTGATTCGATTCATTGTCTAGTATAGGTTCAGTATCCTGCCGGAAAAGCGAAATCGGTCTTACACTTCGTATGTTAGGTTCGGTAATTTGTCAGCTTTCTGTGTGCCCATCATCATTATCGTCACGTACCACAGGTAACTTACGTACTTCGTCTTGCGCACCCCCATGCTGTCTCGAACCCACGCTATTTGCTTCTGTAATCATGACACTGCATACGCATGTGTCCATGTCCTATACGTCTGACTCAGATTGCACAGATGTCGTAATTCAGGAGTGTCTGTTCCAAACATTTCTGTTTGTCCTTGTATTACGCATCATGAGTTTCAACCGTCAGCTGGTCTGAATGCTGTTCTTTCTCTCCTTCCACTTTCTTTATTCGGTTCTGAAATTTTTCTAGTACCGGTTCCCCAGCTTTGGCGTACTCCGAGTTTCCTCGCATGTCTCCTGAGCAATTCGCTTAGCACCACTTGCAATAATTTTCGAATCCTTCGCCTCTTTCCTCGCCTCCAAGATTTACTGTTTTATTTGAATATGGTGAACCATCAAATGGTTTTGCATCTCCTCAATTGTGTTTTCGATTTCTTCTCTCACCTTCCTTCTCTGCTTCTGTGTTTCTTTTCCTTATCTGTCAAGATATTAGATTTGTAGATGTAAATGTTTCACTTTTGCTATTCCGTCTCGCTTCTAATTTCCAAGTAACTGAAAATGCACAATACTTATCACTCATCTTCCTACCGCAGGTTTCTCTGCCTCCGGCCAAACTGACTGGCGAGAGACTTGTCTGGCGATCCTGCTTGTTTGCGATTAAATATTTCGACTCAGCGGGTCTGTGTAGGATTACCACTTCCTAATGTACACGACGGTGTCCAGCTGAGTGACCTTCCACTGCATTATCGTAATCAGTATCGTCTGCATACTGCACCTCGTTTTCTGGACCTGGCAGTCCAGCCAGAATAATACTTTCCACATCATAGAATAGTATTTTCCTGTCAAGTTTTTGTGCCATTTTGTCGCTGTATACTGATTTATTCTGTTGATTAGCGTCGCACTTTTTAGTTCGTGTAAGTATCGACACAGCTTTCAACTCTCCTCACTTACATACAAATAATGAAAACTATCATAGCCCGCATCTCGTGGTCGTGCGGTAGCGTTCTCGCTTCCCACGCCCGGGTTCCCGGGTTCGATTCCCGGCGGGGTCAGGGATTTTCTCTGCCTCGTGATGGCTGGGTGTTGTGTGCTGTCCTTAGGTTAGTTAGGTTTAAGTAGTTCTAAGTTCTAGGGGACTTATGACCACAGCAGTTGAGTCCCATAGTGCTCAGAGCCATTTGAACCATTTTTGAAAACTATCATAAACATATATACTACTCACTACCAGGACTTTCAGTAGACTGACAGTACCTAGTTGTTACTGAAACATTAAAATATCCTAACTTTCTGTCTTCTTGGACAGGGTTTGTGATTGGTGTAAAGAATGGCAGCTAGCTCTAAATACAGATAAACGTTAAATTAATGCAGATGAATAGGAAAAAAAATCCCGTAATGTTTGCATACTCCATTAGTAGTCTAGCGCTTGACACAGTCACGTCGATTAAATATCGGGGCGTAACATTGCAGGGCGATATGAAGTGGGACAAGCATGTAATGGCAGTTGTGGGGAAGGCGGATAGTCGTCTTCGGTTGATTGATAGAATTTTGGGAAGATGTGGTTCATCTGTAAAGGAGACCGCATGTAAGACACTAATACGACCTATTCTTGAGCACTGCTCGAGTCTTTGGGATACCTATCAGGTCGGATTGAGGGAGGACATAGAAGCAATTCAGAGGCGGGCTACTACATTTGTTACTGGTAGGTTTGATCATCACGCGGGTGTCACGGAAATGCTTCAGGAACTCGGGTAGGAGTCTCTGGAGGAAAGGAGGCGTTCTTTTCGTGAATCGCTACTGAGGAAATTTAGAGAACCGGCATTTGAGGCTGACTGCAGTACAATTTTACTGCCGCCAACTTATATTTCGCGGAAAGACCACAAAGATAAGATAAGAGAGATTAGGGCTCGTACAGAGCCACATAGGCAGTCATTTTTCTCTCGTTTTGTTTGGGAGTGGTACGAGGTACCCTTCTCCACGAACCGTATGGTGGATTGCGGAGTATGTACGTAGATGTAAATCTTGATCTGCATAAAAAGCCAATTTAATGAAACAGTAACATAATGTGCAACACAAACTTCATCCAAAATAGTGTCGGAAGAAAAATAATGTGTGGGGTCAGAAACCGCCAAACATTTTTGAAAAGAAACGATAAGAACGTATGCAATTAATTCTACCGCATGAATTTGCAATGCACACATTTGCAATTGTAAATCAGTCAAAATTGTAGTTCCGTAAAACTGCAAACACATTTCATCAATGAATCAGTGGCCAGTCGTCCTTCAGTCTCTGTCAACAACAAATTGTGGTGAAAGGATAAATCCTCCAACTGCTTACAAAAGCTCCTATTTTATGAATTATCCTGGACCAGGTTCGCCATTATTTTTATGTTAACATCCGTGGTGTCTGTAACATATAGCATGTGTATGAGTGGTTACATAATGTTCTCTCCGCGGTGGGACTCTCACGGCTAAAAACGAGTAAAGTTACCCTACCTATTGGGATTTCCATGAAACGCGGTATCGTGTTGTGGATTTACTTCACTTCAGTTTAGCATATCAAGCGAATTATTCCTACCGGGATGCTGCATGAAAGAATCACAACGTGGATACCGCAAATTATTTATTCTCAAGAACTTTAATCATACATAAAATTGTTTAAATATGAAGTACACAATATCGGCCGGCCAGTGTGGCCGAGCGGTTTTAGGCGCGTCAGTCTGGAACCACGCGACCGCCACGATCCCATGCTCGAATCCTGCTTCCGGCAAGGATGTTTGTGATGCCCTTGGGTTAGTTAGGTTTAAGTAGTTCTAAGTTCTAGGGGACTGATGACCTCAGATGTTAAGTACCATAGTGTTCAGAGCCATTTGAACACATTAAAGGCTTCTTCACTATTTATAAGTTCAAGATTGGCTGAACATATGTTTGATTTGAGTTAAACTGCATCCGCTGTTACTAGATGCACCCAAAGTTGGGATACTGATTAGTGGTGTGAAACACGGGATCTTTGACCTGACTGGCAGTTTCAGAAAAAGCTCAGTTGGCAGACAATGGAGAAGAACACATTTACTGTGAATATTTTCCTGTCCGCCTACCCGGAGTGCGAATATCACCTTTTCAAGTACGGACAGTTGTTGTATTGCACCGGTGATCAGCTCGCTGGGGCGTTGGCCCCTGTGCAGGTGACTTAAATGTCATATCTGCAATTCTCTGCCTACACTGTGGAACTCAGGCTGAAATTACCTCAGGACCAGTGAGGACTGAAATTCGACTAAGTATGCTCCTGGAAAAAGCAATCCAAAGTATCTGGGACTCCACAAAGAACTAAAGAATTGTCACTCGAGTGAAAAGAATAAATACTTTGTCATGGACAAACGACTTCACGCGCTACCCGTGTCGAAAGCAACACTTCTCAAAATCGAAATGCCAGATTCTGCCCTCTAGATCTTGCAATATAAGTCTCCAGCTCGATTCTCTGAAGAAACTGCCTTTGATCGCTCCCGGCAAGGATTTGTTCTGTATCGATCTCCGTGGGAAGTCCTTTCACACGCCAAACCCTGTCCCTCCCCGACACATGGCGTCTTTGTTTGCACATTGCCTGCGACTAAATGGGTCATGAATCTGCCAGACAATCACCTGAAGTTCATACATCTTCCCGAAGATATTATGAAATGTTCCATTTCCCCTCCTACAATCTTAGGAATCCACTAATCGCCAATACAAAATGTGTCTTCTTTTTGGCAGGAAGCCTGCCCAAGCGCTTTCCATGAGAAGGATCCTTGGAGGTCTGCTCGCAACCTACGTTTGTGACCCTGCACATTGCTTCATTATAAAAAAACGTTCTTCCGCCTTCCGTTCCCAGTTCTCTACCTCCAGGTACACTATTCCAATTTTTTTTCCCTCTCACTAGAAAGCAACCTCTCACCAACTCTGTCGATGCTGTGGGTGTTCTACCACATCCACCGTCATAAACCGCAGGTGACATGCTCTGTTCTGTCTCTGGGCAGTAAATATCCGCTCCTGCGGAAAAAAAGAAGATTCTTCCCTGCCCCTCTTCAGCCGATAGTGGCTTCTGAGGAACGTGTTCCCATTTGGAAGTTACTGTCGGTTCTCAGTCCTAATTATTTCCCAGAAACGTAGTATTATAGAAATTGTTAACACATATTGCTAACCAATATCAGCCAACCAGACTATTACTAATTCAACGCTGCATCATAAACAGTGATCCAATATAAATATAATCAAGTCTTTCCATCTTACACCATCGAAAAACTACCTTGCTGCATGTATTTGACAGTTTATCTTTGATGACTTTAAAGTGTCTTTGGATAACGTTTCCAGACACGGATTACAATTCACAATTTAACACTTGTACGCTACGCAAATCCTCAGCATTTGGCGCTGTGGTTCTGTCAATCCTCATTCCGCTTGATGGTTTACCATTCGGATTTAAACTGGCTTGCCATAAACATGTATAATAATCACTGAAACGCCACCATTCGGAGATATTGACATTTAGCACCACATCTGCACCCTAACATTTGCTATGGTAAAAACCTATAAGGAATTTAAAAATAAAAAGAGCGTGATTAATTTTTGGTGATGATAATGGTCGTAGCCTCTACCATGAATTCCAGTTAAATTTACGATATTTCGTACTGTCACTGTCGCAATTCAACCAGGATAACTCTGGTTTGCATGCTGTCTTTCCTGTGATTTTTTTCTTTCATCCACTGATACGTGACGCAAACGCTGCAAATTAGTTGGATTCGTAAAATGTTTATAAGTTCATCACTCTTAAGAGTATTTATACTAACTCTCTGTTTGAGCCTCTACGTCGCCATCTTCCAAGGCGTACAAGGCTAATTGATGCTGAAATTTGGGACGTGGCAGCCGTAGAGTGGCAGGTGAATCTTAATTACTGCTCACGCAGCTGCGAAGTTCTCTGTGAGTGGCTGAGAGGCTGCCCGAAGAGATAGGCGATAGCAAAGGCAGCGAGCCGCCTAATACGGCCTTATTAAATTCCTAGCGTTCTCGGCAGGTACATCCCCGCTGACTCTGTAGGTCCATGATCATCTGCAACGAGCCTGCAACTTGTCGCGAATCCTTCGGATGCTGTCGACCAGTACCCAGCGTAGTTCAAATTACATTAATGCCAAGTAACTTGTATGAACTGACTGAAAGTCTTCTTGTTTTATTTAGTCTTATTCCCGTTTATTCCGCTTTACTCAAGTTTTTGCAAATAGATTTTCTATGAAACAAGAGAGCCAAGGTACGCTGGATCCAAGAGGTACAAGGGAATCTAGAAGAAACGGGAATACAAGTAACGGAGATAGAGAACATTGAGATTGTAAAAAAATAAATTCGACTTTCAGAGGTTTCGAGGACAGAACAAAACCAAGAACCAAATTACCATTGGCAGATGTACGAAGACTTATTAAGATACAAGAGTGAAAGGGTATTGGATAAGGAGAAAGATCAGAAGAAACGAAGCTGACGCGAATTAACGTGGTCCTCAGATGACCAAAGCATTTGGTCATCTGAGGCCATAAGAAGAAATTGTAATTTACGAGGAATAACTCAAGAGTATCAAATATAGTAGAATTTTAATAAAGATTACAGGGAATAATGATATGAATTTCGCATAACACGAGTCTCTGTACAATATTTTCAGTATTCTTATACCAAAGCTGTTTCTAATAGGTCTCATTATATCCCGTTTTGGTGTATGCAGCTTTCAAAGAATTGTTCTAGTGAACATAGGGACCCTCTGCGATATTGGCTGAACTGTTAGAAGGCACAAAGGTTGCCGTAGAGTGCTGTCAGTTGTGCACGTAAAAGCAAACGATAATACCATTAAATGATCGACTGGAATATGTCAACTGGATGGAAAACGCGGCTGACAGTAAGTAGCTTATGAACGCCTAAAAGTACTTGTCTGTAACCTCTAACTCTCTCTCTCTCCCACCTCCTTTCTCTCTTTCTTTCTTATGTTCTCTTGACACACACTGGCATCCCGTATCCTACCGCTCGGACAGTAACCCGGGATAGTACGTCGCTGTGAAATTCATCTTCGTCATACGAGGTGAGAGAACAATAAATACAGGTTCGAAATTAATTTTGCAGCTGGTGAGTCTATCCACATGACAGTAATGACTGAAGACATCTTCGAAGAGCAGCTTGCGTGATATTCATTAGCGAAACAAAATGCTGCTTTATATCAAAAATTTCTTCTGTACGTGTAGTCGCGACATGTGGTAAAACTATACATATCGGCTATTGCTGCAAGCAACCATCGTCAGCGTAACTGTAATAATTGTAGTTCGATAGTTCTGTGGTATCCGGTGAGAACGCATAAGCGGAAAAATTTTCATGAAATAGTCTGTAGTCATGATAGCTGTTACAATTCATCTGTAGTTTGAATGTACATGAAAATGAAATGTAACAATCTCATCGGAGTAAGTTGCCTTGACAATTATCATAGATGTGCCGCTCACTTCGGGGAGAAAGGAATTTGTGCGTTTCCTTCGCCATTGTCTGTGCAGTGCGTGAATTCTGTTTTACATGGCAAACTGCAATAAATACCACTACACTGCAAAATTTTCACAGTAATTCGGTTACATTCACTTGAAAATCTTATTCCTGTCCATTTTGCTTGTACTACGTATACAAATATGTCTGCTATATTGTGTCTGTTATTCTCATATGCTACGTGTTATAATGTCGGTGTCCCGCTGAACTACACAAAAAATCAGACTCTAATTAATAGCCGATGACTGGGCTTCTCATTTGTTATGTTGTGCACACAATGGTAGCTTGAGTACCGTAAAACATTTTTCAAATTAATACTAAAACCTTTGCAATGGTGCTATGAAACAAATCATTATATTATGAGTCATTTATTGTAACCTAATACTACAAATTTAATCGCTATCCAGCCTCTGTGTGTCCTCCGAAACCTGTTAATTTCGTTGCCAGCGCTGTGCTATGTCACGATTTCAACGATAACCAGTCTTGCGATAGGGGACAACCTGTTATCTAGTGAAGCACGTCACCAAACTAAGAGGGTTCCCCATTGCATGGTGCCATCAAGTCGCTTCCACCAAGAAATCCGACAGGAAACTACAACCTGACGATTTTCTAGACTGAGGGGAACAGTTGTGAAACGGAAGAGACAGAATGGTTATTACTCGTTTTCCGAAAGATATTTACAGTAAGCCAACGCTTTCTAGCTGCCAGTGGTCTTCCCTAGTTAGTGACTGGTGAGAGACAAATCGTATGATGTGATTTACTAAGGTGAAAAAGTCATAGTTTTTGAGTAAAGAAATTACACGGGAAGTAGGATGAAAGATTTTAATTAGTGGGAACGAAAATAACACAGTCAGAAAGTAACGACAATGGAAGAGAAATTGAGAATAATCAGTGTAAATCACCATAAATATATCACCGAAATTACGGTTATGTATACGAACTGATACGTGACACTAAGGTACCAATAGGTAGTATACGGGTGTCATGATATCTCAGCCGTGTTAGTACTATCTTTGGAGTTCGAAGACGTGCTTTACATCATATCACCACGGAAAAACTGTTTATAAATTGTATCTGAAGACAGATACGGCGGGCACCTTGCATAGCGGCAGGGACAATCTGCAGCGTCGAGTATGTCATTGAAGAAAAAAGTCGAGGTAGGCCAATAAAACATCTACGAAGGTTAAATGTTCTCAGTACAGCAGACACCTGACTTGCACGTAATCCAAGGCATCACGTTCAATGGTTGTGTGGAATTTTACATCTACCGTATACTTTATACTTGAATGCTATTAACGTATTTAGCATTAGAAAACGTCATCCAAACATATTTACATATTTGAGAGACGTGTCGCTTCTGAGTTCGTAGTAATTGATAGAGGTGCCCAAACCGAATTGCCCTGGTGATCTACTCTCGCTTGAGCCAGCCAATGATGTGACTCAGTCTGGCTCCTATTTAAAAAAAAAAAAAAAAAAAAAAAACCTGAGGTTTTAGGGCTGACAGTTTCAGTCAACAACAGAAAGGTGATTCTGAAATGTGGAGCTCCACAACAATGAAGGTTTGATGGGCATGTCGGATAACGAATGGGAAGGAACTAAATCGAAATTTAAGGCACAGCTCGATGAATAGGACGAGGCATAAAGAAATGGTCAGTTTCGTCATATGGAGGGGCAAAATACTGTAGAAAGAGACCAAAGCTTGTCTGCAGTGAGCAGATTCGAACACCTATCGGCTGCAGTGATGAGGCAGACATGAAAGAATTGCACAGGCACTGCCGAAAGCCGTATTAATTCATTATTAAGTACGGAGACGACAAAAACAACGTTGGGGAGAGAAACCTCCAACCTATCGAACGCCTACGTGTTCGTTCTGGAGCTCCACAGTGCTGTTTCTTGGGATACAGTCCAATTCCGTAGAGTTGTTGAACGATCCCTAATGGATCATAGAATGAAGGCTTTCCCGGCTGGTGCTGTCATCACTTAACACTTCCGGGCTGAGATGTCGTGGTCCATACATGAAACAATCCCCTGAGCCGGTCGGTGTGGCCGAGCGGTTCTAGGGGCTTCAATCTGGAACCGCGCGACCTCTACGGTCGCAGTTTCGAACCCTGTCTCGGACGTGGATGTGTGTGATGTCCTTAGGTTAGTTAGGTTTAAGTGGTTCTAAGTTCTAGGGGACTGATGACATCAGATGTTAAGTCCCATAGTGCTCAGAGCCATTTGAATCATTTGAATCCCCTGACGCTTCGCCTTCGACTGCGGAAGGCGTCCTCCGAGGACAATGGACGAACTGCAACGAGAGTGTGAGTGAGGGCCGTATATATGAGCCATCCAGATGGTGCCGCTATGTTATGTGACGTCGGCTGTGCTATGGTCTCTGATACTGCAACTTTCTCAATTCCAATTAATTGATGGTCACGCTGTTGCCGCAATAATGACATCCATATCTTATCCAGCTTAATGCCTTCATCTTTTCTATAGAAATTATTGCAGTGTTCGGCAATCTCAATGGCCTCTCTGTACATTCGCGCATAATAATGCGACGTCTTTGCTATGACGGTCGTCTCACTAAACTTTATTTCATGATCACCTTCCTGAAACACATGTTCCGCTACAGCCCATTTATCAATATGTCCGAGGTGGCAGTTCCTTTTATGTTCACCCAGACGGGTGTTGACCCTTTTTTGTTACTGTGCCTACATAGACCTTTCCACAACTGCACGGAATTTTATAGACACCTGGTGTAGCTAGAGGATGTCGTTTACCTTTTACGGATCTTAAATATCCTTTTATTTTCTTGGTGGGTCTGAAAACAGTTTCCACATCGTACTTGCTTAAATTTTTTCCAATGCGATCAATGACCTTACTGATGAATGGTAAGAACATTTCCCCTGGGTTGGTGTCGATCCTCGTCCGTCCTGCTTGTCAGTCTAGGGCGTAGTGCACGATCTATCTCTCTGTGTTGGAATACCCATACTTCTTGAAGTTCGCTCTAAGATGTTCAATCTCATCAACTAAGTGAGCTGGTTCACATATTTGGTGCGCCGTGACTCTTAATGTATTAATCATCCCCCTTTTATGTCTTGGTTGGTGGTTAGAATCTTTCTGCAGATAACGATCAGTGTGTGTGTCTTTTCTGAAAACCTTATGACCCAATGATCCGTTCTCTCGTTTGATTACAGTCACATTTAAGAAGTTCAGGTGACCATTGATTCCCTTTTCCATAGTGAATTGAATTCTTGGATGAATACTATTCAGATGTAACAGGAAGGCATCCAGTTCCTCTTCCCCATGGGTCCACATAACAAATGTATCGCCTACATAAAGATACCATCTGGCTGGACTTTTTCTAGCTGTTTGCAGCGCCCGTCGTTCCAAGTTCTCCATGAACAAGTTAGTCACAGGTGGACTAAGAGGACTTAGAGCCATCCCATTAATCTGGTCATAAAAAACATTATTATATTGAAAATAAGTTGTAGTAAGGCAGTTCCTGAATAATGCCAAAATATCACTAGGAACAATGTCCGCTATTAATGTGATAGCTTCATTCACCGGGATCATGGTAAACAACGACACCACATCAAAGCAGACCAGGATGTCATTAGGACCCACACATCATTTAAATTTCAAATCACGTAACATGTAATTGTGACAATATCATAATTTTAGTGTTATTCTCTGATTTATTCGATAGCGGCAGGCTACATTTGCTCGAGAGTATATCTGCGATTATTTTTAGCATAGGCACTTCGTTGATTTGTTTACATGGAGATCTCTACCAGCATTTATTAGAATCATTCTAATGCATGGTATTTCTTAATTCGAAACAACAGACAACACGCAGATCCCACAGCTTAATGTCCTGCTGCAACTAATAGCAGTGCCCCTCTTCAATTTACATTTATTAAAAGACAGGAACACACTAAGGTCATAGCGATGTGTTAGACGTTATAGAGGTCTGCTTCATTAAACTTTTCCACACACCTAAAATGCGCTTGTTTGAATAGTTTATGATGTATCATTTTGATTACATCACCCATGGGACTGATTTCACTATTTCAGGTGGCGTAGAAGGCAGTCTAAGTGAAGTCAGAGAGTCAGATTTTAATTATTACTGAATTAGTTAATCTCGTCACATTAAAACGTCAATTACTTGACAAATATTCGCCCAAGTAAGTTTTCGTACAGGAACAACCTTTTACATTGGAAAAGCAAGTGAATGAGATATATTAAGAAATGATTTTAACAAATAAAATTTTCCCAAAAAATAGATACTTCTGCTACTGCATGTGACCTAAGAGCTCTTGTTTTTGCGAAAGAAACCAGATGAAACAACTGCATATAACGATTCTACACAGGAAAACTTACATAAAGCGTAATTCCTGGTAACCATACAGAGATATTAGCGCAGTGTTGTTCCATGGTCAAAGCGTGACACATCTCCATTCTCGCACTATATATTTTTACTTGTGTTCTTTATTATGTGTGATTCTTTTTCAACGAACTGGATGAGGACACACATACACGCATACACACACACACACACACACACACACACACACACACACACACACGCACATGTCCACTTCCAGTTTGATACAGGCTCCACTGTTGGGAAGTACTTACTAATTTAAAACTAAAGAGCTTGTTGCATTCGGGTCAACAGCACGAGAATAGTTGCGACTACTTTCACATCTATGCAGCATTTCCTTGCATTTCTGCTATAAAGAGGGTGGCATAAATGATTCATATGGGCCCCGGTCCCCAATCGACGGAACTGAAATGTGCGTGTGACCTGCGGACAACCTCCCTCAGAAAATGGGATTTCAGGGAGGCTGAGCTGGATTTCGCGGAATCGAATTTGCGAGATTGAATCAGATAGGGGCGCCGGAGGCGACTGCGGAAACCAAGTTTCATTGCGAGACAGATGGCTGCTAAAGCGAGCAATTGGTGCTGCGAGTGTAAAGGCTGGCAGGCTGCCGCCGTTGGGCTGGCGGTTCGCAACTCGAGAGGCAGGTGCGGACCATTCGGAAGGGATGTAGAGCTGCATCACTGTTTATAATTAGTTTGTGTTCAACTACTTGTGTGTGTAATTACAGAGGGAGTGCCGCAACCGGGATCGTTGTGCTAACGTAACATAACGTCAGTGGAATTATTCGAAATAGTTTAACTGACGCTAAAGACAGCTAATACGAAATTGTTTGATTTTAGATGCTGCACTAACATAAGTCCTGCATTTCATTAGCGGGGTAAATACAGCCGTCGGAGAGTAAATATTGAGTATAATCTAATTTCTGTTGCTCAAAAAGTATAAGGGATAATTGCATGCAAATTGTTGTGTGAATAAATATGCATACAGGCAACGGGAAAGACTGACACCTGGGTAAACAACTAGTTGATAAAAGTCTTAACAAGCAGTTACAATGCATCCTCGTAGTAACGAAGATATCTATGGTTTCCTTGATAACTCAGCAAGTAATAAACATTTTGCATTTCTTCAAACTGAATTTTATAGCTATAATACATTGGTAGAACGTTAACTACGATGCTCAAGTCATTGCTTGTGGAAACTGTTTTATAATAAATCGGGTTCTTTAACCAGTTTTCGTAAAATCTTTACGTTCATTAAAAATATATGATTTAAAAGGATTGCAGTCCTCAGCAGAAGAAAATAATAAGCAGAGTATCCTCCGAAAATTATATGATCATTCATCCATCAGACTTACAGTTAGCAGGGAAACCGTTGTAACTAGACACAGGAAATAATCTTCTAAATCGGAAAAACACAGTTTCATTCAACTAAAAATGACCAGGCGAAGAGTATCCTCCTTACTTTTCTTCCTTTCTTGCTTCATTTTCTAGATACAACCTCGATCCTGCTTTCCTTGACTCCTTGGTTGTTAATGCTGCTCGGTTTTTTGTACATATTATGCTCAGCATGTGTACATTTTTCAAAAAAGTTGTTATAATCTTTGCCAAGAGCTATTTTAAGTCTTTCAGTAACTTTTAATCTGTCATCCATTCCATTAATGAAACCATTACAGCATCACCACGCCTGCTAGCGCTATCCGTCTTCCAAATTTTAGAAATAAATGACTCATTAGCGTTTTGAGTAAATCCATACACGCACGCGTCTTTTTATTTCCATAAAAATTAATCCAATGTTCATATCACATTGGCACTGTTTGCTGTTCGTTATGCAGGACTGAAATGGGTTTTAAATTTTTTCATTGTACTGTAGTACTTGTTGCGAGATTATGATTATCACCAATACAAGCCATGCTGTGTTAATTTGAGAGCATACATTTTTCGTTTTATAAGATGCTTTGTTCTTTCCTATGGCTAAATGATAAGGAATCACCTCAAAAATAGCAATAAGACAGCTACAATAAGTAGTCTGCACAGTCAATAACACAACAGGATTAACGCTATTTGTAAAGCAAATATTTAAAGAACTCAAGGATGCCTAACAAGTATAAGATCCCCATGACAGTGCCTTTCTGTGATACAGAAGTGTGAGCAATACATGCGAGAGGTGATTCATTACTAAAATGTTTTTACAGCAACCTAACTCCTGTTTTGGTTGAATTTTAATCAGGCCACATCACTTCGTTACAGACTGAATGTTATTTCAAACTCTGAACAGCGCTAACAAAATTCGTTAACAAATCGGGCTATGAGCAGTAATCACAAAAATTGTTGAACAATTTTTAGGAAAGGAGATATTTCTATCCTAGTCATTGTTGGTTTACTCAGTGGATCCCATCGCTTTTACATCAGTGTCAGACAGAGCCACCAGCGGGATAGCTCCAGACAGGTGAAGACAGTGTACTCACTGCTGATTCATTGATCCCAGCCTGGCCGTTACTACTATCGACTCTCCTTAATGGAAGGTTTCAGGCTTCTACATCCGCTCTGTGCTGGCTTCCGCACGCTGTTTGTTTTCCACAATATCCTGAGTCCAATAACAATAAATCTCTTATTTTACGATGTACCATTTGTCATCCACAGTTCAGTTACTGGGTATTTTATAACATCCCTTCGCCTTCTAGTGTATTTTCTTATACAGCGTGCTTTATCAGAGCTCTGTATTCCTAGGGATGGGAAATAGCCCCTAAATACGAAGAGTCAGCAATGATCAATGGCAGGAGGATGCAGAAGGCAATGGAGGCCACTGCATGAAAGACATGTAACGTGTATCCACAGGACATGTGGCCTGTAATTGAAAAACTGTCATCACGATCTCTCAATTGATAAGAGATTCCGGAATAGGCCCCCATTCGGATCTCCATGTGGGGATTCGCAAGGAGGAGATAACCATGAGAAAAAGAATGAATAATCACCGAAAGGATAACGTTTTATATGTAGGGGACATGGATTGTCAGAAGCCTGAACATGGTAGGGAAAGTAGAAAATCTGAAATGGGAAATGCAAAGCCTCTATCTAGATATAGTAGGGTCAGTGAAGTGCAAGGGAAAGAAGACAACGATTTCTGGTCAGATGAGTATAAGGTAATATCAACAGGAGCAGAAAACGGAATGACGGAAATAGGATTCGTTATGAATAAGAAGATAGGCCAGAGAGTGTGTTACTGTGAACAGTTCAGTGATGGGGTTGTTCTTATCAGAATCGACAACAAGCCAACACCGACAACGATAGTTCAGACATACGTGCCGACGTTACAAGCTGAAGATGAAGAGATACAGAAAGTATGTGAGGATACTGAAAGGGTAATACAGTACGTAAAGGGAGATGAAAATCTAAGAGCCATAGGGGACTGGAATGCTGGTATAGGGGAAGGAGTAGAAGAAAAGACTACAGGAGAATATGAGCTTGGGACAAGGAATGAGAGAGGGGAGAGACTAGTTGAATTCTGTAATTAATGTCAGATAGTAATATGGAATACTCTGTTCAAGAATCACAAGTGAAGGACACATACTTGGAGAAGGCCGGTTAACACGGGAAAATTCCAATTATTGTCAGACCGACATTCCGATATCAGATACTGGATTGTAAAGAGTACCCAGGAGCACATCAGCCTCAGATCACAATATGGTAGTGATGAAGAATAGGTTGAAGTTTAAGACATTAGTCAGGAAGAATCAATGCGTAAGGAAGTGGGATACGGAAGTACTAAAGAATGACGAGTAACGCTTGAAGTTCTCTAAGGATATAGATCTAAAAATAAGGAATAACTCAGTAGGCAGTGCAGTTGAAGAGGAATGGACATATCTAAGAAGGGCCATCACAGATGTTGGAATGAAACACTTAAGTACAAAGAAGTTAAATGCGAAGAGACCACGGGTAACAGAAGAAATACTTCACCTGGTCAATGAAAGGAGGAAGTACAAAAATGTTCCCGGAAACTCAGGAATATTGAAACACAGGTCGCTGAGGAATGAAATAAATAGAAATTGCAGGGAAGCCAAGAAGAAATAGCTACATGTAAAATGTGAAGAAACCGAAAAGGAAATGACTGTCGGAAGGAATGAAACAAGGAATAGGGAAGTCAAAACAACAATTGGTGAACTTAAAAGCAAGGATTGTTACATTAAAGGTGCTACAGGAATTCCATTGTGAAATGCAGAGGAGAGAGTGAATAGGTCGAAAGAATACACTGAACGCCTCTGTTAGGGGAAGATTTGCCTGCTGCGATAGAAGAAGAAACAGGAGTCGATATAGAAGAAATATTGGATCCAGTATTAGAATTTAAATTAGCATCGGAGGACTTAAGATCAAATAAGGCAGAAGGGATAGATAACATTCCACCAGAATTTCTAAAATCGTTAATTTAAGTGGCAAGAAAACGGCTATTCACGTTGGCGTGTAAAATCCGAGTCTGGTGACGTACCATCTGACTTTCGGAAAAATATCATCCGCACAATTCCGAAGACTACAATCAACTTAATAGTTCATGCATACAAGTTGCTAACAAGAATAATATAGAGGAGAATGGAAAAGAAAATTGAGGATGTGCTCCATGACGACCAGTTGGTTTTTAGAAAAGGTATACGCACAAGAGAGGCAATTCTGATGTGACGGTCGAGAATGGATGCAAAAGCATAGAAAAATCAAGACTCGTTCATAGGATTTGTCGACCTGGAAAAAGAAGCTTCGACGTTGTAAAATGGTGCAAGATGTTCGAGATTCTGAGTAAAAGAGGTCTAAGCTATTTGGACAGACATGTAATATACAATATGTACAAGAGCCAAGACGGAATAACAAGAGCGGACAATTAAGAATGAAGTGCTCTGGTTAAAAAGGGTGTAAGACAGGGATGTAGTCTTTTGCCCCTACTGTTCAATCTGTACATCGAAGAAACAATTATGGATATAAAAGAAAGCTGCAGTAGTCGAATTAATTTCCATAGTTTTGTCCGCCACTGTATGGCTGGCTGTGGGTAGTTTTAAGATTTACGACAGCTGAGTCACAGTTTCAAATTATATCAGGCCTTTTCGGTTCTGATAAGTAGTTCTGATAAGAGCTCAAATCACGCAATCAGATTAACAGTTCATGCACCCAAGTAAATGACAAAAATAATATATATACGAATCGAAAATTTAAAATGTGTTACATGACGATTAGTTTTGCTTCAGGGAAGGTCAAGGTACGAGAGAGACATTCCGACGTTGCGGTTGGTAATGGATCCCAAACTACAGAAAAATCAAGACACGTTCATAATATATGTCGACCTGTAAAAATCGTTCGACAATGTAAAATTGGGCAAGGTGTTCGAAATTCTGAGAAAAACTGGGGTAAGCTCTAGGGAGAGACAGGTAAATTAAAACATGTGCAAGAGCCAAGAGGGAATAATAAGATTGGACGACATGTAGTCTTTCGCCTTGCAGTTCAATCTGTACATCGAAGAAGCAATAATAGAAATAAAACAAAAGGTTCAGCATTAGATATAAGGTTCGGGGTGGAAGGATACCAATGATACGATTCGCTGATGTCATTGCTATCCTGAGTGAAAGTGCAAAAGAATTACATTGAATACTGAATGGAATGAACAGCCTATGAGTACAAAATATGGACTGAAAGTATATCGAAGAAAGACGAAAGTAATAAGAAGTAGCAGAAATGAGAACAGTGAGAAACTCAACATTAGGATCGATGGCCACGAAGTAAATTAAGTTAAAGAATTCTGTTACCTAGGCAGTAAAATATGCAATGGCGGACGGAGAAAGAAGGAAATAAAAAGCAGACTATAAATGGAAGTAGTTTTCATTGTACTTTCCCATGTTGGAGAAACAGCCAATGCCTGTCCCGTAAACTCCCGCGCAGGAACGTTACGCTCCCGAATTGTGTTTCCCACGGCACCTTCTGGCAGTAAGTTTTGCGAGTTTTTGTTTGGGCCTAAGGTGAACAACACATTTATGACAGAGGTCATTATCTTGATGCTCCTAATGTTCCAGCACGTCGGACTAGGAGCCCCGTCTAAACTTAGAAAAGTGCTTTTGTGTGCCAACATAAATCATTTCTGAGCCCCTATAAATGTTGCGTTCTATCCTAATATTTTGCTGTAGACCCGAGGCTTCCCAAGAACCTCGACAGGCAAAGAGACGACGCCACATGATGGCTCTATCTATAGCGTCCGTTCCAAAGCAAACATGGAAACTCGCAAATTTTTACGGATGCCAGCTCTTAACACAATGTGCGTTTATGACACTGTCGAAATGCCTTGTCCGGGCGACGGACTTTCTCTCCAGTGGCCCCGTCCCTGCCGTAGCCAGAAACGTCTAACAGGGAGATCCAGATAGGCAGTTTTTAACCTCTTTTACCGAAAGCATTGTCATGCACACAGGTGTGAAAAATTCTCGAGACCGGCATTCTGTCCTGGCAAGTGCTCCGAGATGATCCTCTTCCTAACCACTGCAAGTGGCTTAAAAGCCATAAATGTCCACAGCAAGGTTTACTGTTAAATAACCATGCTGCCTGCTTGTTCTCGACTCTAGAAAATACTATTCGAAGGAGAGCAACAATAAAAATCCCACAGTTATTAACAATGCATGTGCTCCCATCACCTCCTGCTCATGTTGATAACATCCTGTCGTCTCACAAAAAATGATGTCTAGGGTATAATAACAACATTAAAGAACAGTCTTGAATGTGAAAATAAGTGGGAGAGCTAATTGTCCTACCTTACAGTATCTATTCAAATTTCGCAGCATAAGAGCGACGCCAGTAACGCCACTTTGAGGATTCAAATCAGGTTTTCTTTAAATAAACGTTGTATCGGTCGAGAGTGCTATTTAAATTTGAGACTGGACGTGGTGAGTTGATGTCAGACAGGCATTCCTTTAATACGACAAAGATGCAAGTATCAATCCCTTAATGTATTTGAACGAGATCATGTAATTGGGCTACGAAAAACAGGAGGTTCTTTCTGCGTTATTGCAGGCAGTCGTGGTAGGATTGTAATCACCATACGTGATTGCTGGCAGCTGTGCTCACGAGAATGTACTGTGACGATAAGACCGGCCTCCGGACGGCCACATCGTACTGCATCTGCAGTAGCAATCTGAGCAGCAGTTGGCACCATAGTGAGAGAACAAACTGTTACAAACGGTTACTTCAAGGATAGCTCCAAGCCAAAGGCCCAGCAGTGTGCATTCCACTGATGCTGAACCACCGCCATATTGATAACTTCATGTCGTGGCAAGCGAGAGATCATTGGAGGGCATGGTGGAGGTCAGTTGTGTTTTCTCGTGAAAGCTGGTTCCGCATCGGTGCCAGTAAAGGCCTTGTGTTCGTCTGAGGGAAGCCAGCTGAGGCTCTTTAACCAACTTCTCTGCCTGCTGGAAACATGGAACCTGCAATTAGAGTTGCGGCCTGGGGTGTGATTTCTTATGACCACAGGAGCAGTCGCGTTGCTATCCCACGCTCACTGACTACAAATTTAAATGCCAATCTATTAATGCAGCCTGTTGACTGTACCTATCGATTACCAGATATGTCTCCAATCGAGCCCTTTTGGGACATCAACTCCATTGTCATCCATTACCAACATTAACCGTTCCTGTATTGAACGACCAAGCGCTACAGGAGCTGTACAACACAATACCTGCTCGTTTGCATGCTTGTGTTCAACATGCTGGTGGCTACACCTGTTATTAATGTACTACTTTCAAATTTGCAATGGCGTGCCGTTATACAAAAATGTTGTGCCCACTGGTCCAGCCGTTTCCCGTTTTCCTACCTGAATTAAGAGGCATTAATAAACACGTTTCACCTGTAATCTTGCTACACTTAAATGTTACCCAGGCAAATGTATTCCGTAAGTTTCATTACTCTACATTAATTATTTTTAGTGTGGCGATTGTTTTATCCGTCAGTGTATTACGCACGGAGCATCAGGCTTGGTCAAGGCCAGCGGCCAGAGAGGTGATCTGCTTAGCGTCTACCCGCTGCACTGACACGGCGGCGGTAACACGGAAGACGCACACCTTTTCATACGGCTGCGGTGCGAAGTAAGGCCACCCCGCAGCTTCTCCAGCCCTTGCGGCAGCCCGCAGCGGTCGCATTGCGCCACGGTAGACCCATGAGCTGACGACTGGTAAGTGGGGATGGGCGGCTGGAGCAGTACTGGCTGCTTAATCTGAGCCGCCTCACCCCATGAACCATGGACCTTGCCGTTGGTGGGGAGGCTTGGGTGCCTCAGCGATACAGATGGCCGTACCGTAGGTGAAACCACAACGGAGGGGTAGCTGTTGAGAGGCCAGACAAACGTGTGGTTCCTGAAAAGGGGAAGCAGTTTTTCAGTAGTTGCAGGGGAAACAGTCTGGATGACTGACTGTTTTGGCCTTGTGACACTAACCAAAACGACCTTGCTGTGCTAGTACTGCGTACAGCTGAAAGCAAAGGGAAACTACAGCCGTAATTTTTCCCGAGAGCATGCAGCTTTACTGTATGGTTAAATGATGATGGCGTCCTCTTCGGTAAAATATTTTGGAAGTAAAATAGTCCCCCATTCTGATCTCCGGGCGGGGACTAATCAAGAGGACGTCGTTATTAGAACAAAGAAAACTGGCGTTCTACGAATCGGAGCGTGGAATGTCAGATCACTTAATCGGGCAGGTGGGTTAGAAAATTTAAAAAGGGAAATGGATAGGTTAAAGTTAGATACAGTGGGAATAAGTGAAGTTCGGTGGCGGAAGGAACAAGACTTTTCGTCACGTGAATACAGGGTTAGAAATAGAAAATAAAATAGGAGTAATGAAGGAGTAGGTTTAATAATGAATAAAAAATAGGAGTGCGGGTAAGCTACTACAAACAGCATAGTGAACGTATTATTGTGGCCAAGATAGACACGAAGCCCACGCCTCCTACAGTGGTACAAGATTATATGCCAACTACCTCTGCAGATGATGAAGAAATTGATGAAATGTATGATGAGATAAAAGAAATTATTCCGGTAGTGAAGCGAGACGCAAATTTATTAGTCATAGGTGACTGGAATTCGAGAGTAGTGAAATGGAGAGAAGGAAACATAGTAGGTGAATATGGATTGGGTGTAAGAAATGAAAGAGGAAACCGCTTGGTAGAGTTTGCACAGAGCACAACTTGGGTCAAGAATCATAAAAGAAGTTTGTGTACATGGAAGAAGCCTGAAGATACTGAGAGGCTTCAGATACATTATATAATGGTAAGACAGAGATTTAGGAACCAGGTTTTAAACTGTAAGATATTTCCAGGGGCAGATGTGGACTCAGACCACAATCTATTTGTTATGATCTGTAGATTAAAACTGAAGAAACTGCAAAAACGTGGGAATTTAAGGAGATGGGACCTGGATAAACTGACTACAACAGAGGTTGTACAGAGTTTCAGGGAGAGCATAAGGGAACAATTGACAGGAATGGGAGAAAGAAATACAGTACAAGAAGAATGGGTAGCTCTGAGGGATGAAGTAGTGAAGGCAGCAGAGGACCAAGTAGATAAAAAGAAGAGTGCTAGTAGAAATCCTTGGGTAACAGAAGAAATATTGAATTTAATTGATGAAAGGAGCAAATATAAAAATGCAGTAAATGAAGCAGGCAGTAAGGAATACAAACGTCTCGAAAATGAGATCGGCAGAAAGTGCAAAATGGCTAATCAGGGATGGCTAGAGGACAAATGTAAGGATGTAGAGGCTTATCTCATTAGGGGTAAGATAGATACTGCCTACAGGAAAATTAAAGAGACCTTTGGAGCAAAGAGAACCACTTGTATGAATATCAAGAGCTCAGTTGGAAACCCAGTTCTAAGCAAAGAAGGGAAAGCAGAAAGGTGGAAGGAGTATATAGAAAGTCTATACAAGGGCGATGTACTTGAGGAGAACATTATGGAAATGGAAGAGAATGCAGATGAAGTTGAAATGGGAGATATGATACTGCTTGAAGAATTTGGCAGAGCACTGAAAGACCTGAGTCGAAACAATGCCCTAGGAGTAGACAACACTCCATTAGAACTACTGACGCCCTGGGAGAGCCAGTCCTGACAAAACTCTACCATCTGGTGAGCCAGATTTATAAGACAGGCGAAATACCCTCAGATTTTAAGAAGAACATAATAATTCCAATCCCAAAGAAAGCAGGTGTTCACAGATGTGAAAATTACCGAACTACCAGTTTAATAAGTCACGGCTGCAAAGTACTAACACGAATTCTTTACAGACGAATGGAAAAACTGGTAGAAGCCGACCTCGAGGAAGCTCAGTATGGATTCCATAGAAATATTGAAACACGTGAGGCAATTCTGACCTCACGACTTGTCTTAGAAGAAAGATGAAGGAAAGGCAAACCTACGCTTCTAGCATTTGTAGACTCAGAGAAAGCTTTTAACAATGTTGACTGGAATATTCTCTTTCAAATTCTGAAGGTGGCAGCGGTAAAATAGAGGGAGCGAAAGGCTATTTACAATTTGTACAGAAACCAGGTGGCAGTTATAAGTATCGAGGGGCATGAAAGGGAAGAAGTGATTGGGAAGGGAGTGAGACAGGGTTGTAGCCTCTCCCCGATGTTATTCAATTTGTAGGAAACAAAAGAAAACTTCGGAGTACGTATCAAAATCCATGGAGCAGAAGTAAAAACTTTGAGGCTCACCGATAACATTGTAATTCTGTCAGAGACAGTATAGGACTTGGAAGAGCAGTTGAACGGAATGGACAGTGTCTTGAAAGGGTATGAGATAAACATCAACAAAAGCAAAACGAGGAAAATGGAATGTGGTAGAATTAAGTCGGGTGTTGCTGAGGGAATTGATTAGGAAAAATAGACACTTCAAGTAGTAAAGGAGTTTTGCTATTTGGGGAGCAAAATAACTCATGATGATCGATGTAGTGAGGATATAAAATGTAGACTGGCAATGGCAAGAAAGCGTTTCTGAAGGAGAGAAATTTGTTAACATCGAGTATGGCATTATGTGCCAGGAAGTCGTTTCTGAAAGTATTTGTATGGAGTGTAGCCATGTATGGAAGTGAAACATGGACGATAAATAGTTTGGAGAAGAAGAGAATAGAAGCTTTCGAAATGTGGTGCTGTAAAAGAATGCTGAAGATTAGATGGGTAGATCACATAACTAATGAGGAGGTATTGAACAGAATTGGGAGAAGAGGAGTTTGTGTCACAATTTGACAGGAAGAAGGGACCGGTTGGTAGGACATGTTCTGAGGCATCAAGGGATAACAAATTTAGCATTGGTGGGCAGCGTAGAGGGTAAAAATTGTAGAGGAACATCAAGAGATGAATACACTAAGCAGATTCAGAAGAATGTGGGTTGCAGTAAGTACTGGGAGATGCTTGCACAGGATAGGGTAGCATGCAGAGCTGCATCAAACCAGTCTCAGGACTGAAGACCACAACAACAACAAAAACGATGTGTGCCGACATGTGTCGATCGTTATTATTGATACGTAGTTTGTTCCCGACCCAGACTGGATGTCACATATTGCCCAGCTAGTCGAACGATGGCGACTTTGTTCGTCCACGGGAAAATACTGCTCCGCCCTGCCGATTCCACGGTATCCGCAACGTTTTCGCATCACGCTGAACCGTCTGGAGCCAGCCGAGGTGTGAACGGCGCGGCGTAACAGTCTGTAGATCGGCCAAGCCCTGCGAATACGTGACACTGGTCTGTGGTCCGGTACTGGCACGCGTGGTCATGCAGATCAGTGGCCCACACTTGCTGTCGGGGCTGTAGCCTCGCTGCGGTTCATGGCTCTGACTTTTGTTTCAGTTTCTCCTATAGTTTGGTCCGTTACATTAGCTTCCTAACTAGTACCTGACAGTAATGACGAGGCTTGCTATTATGATTTGAAAACTTATAATCCAAGATACACCATCTGCCTGGCACTCTAAAAACATAGATTCCATTTCACAACTTAATGCATAGCTTTTTTAAGAACAGAAAATAATTTCAGGGATCTCAGCTTCGACAGTAATTCTGCGAAATGTGAGCGACAATTATCAGGCAATGTGTTCTTGTTTGAATTTTTCCTTGTTTGTTGTTTAAAATACAGCTTTCTCTATGGTGTACCTATATTATTATAACCAAGATATTTCAGATCCACTTTTACTTTCATTTACATACGGCTGCCACATTTACGACCCTAACTCTCTCTCTCAGTCCGACGCTCGTGGTCTCGCGGTAGCGTTCTCGCTTCCCGAGCACGGGGTCCCGGGTTCGATTCCCGGCGGGGTCAGGGATTTTCACCTGCCTCGAGATGACTGGGTGTTTGTGTTGTCCTCATCATTTCATCATCATCCAGGAAAGTGGCGAAATTGGACTGAGCAAAGATTGGATAATTGTACGGGCGCTGATAACCACGCAGTTGAGCGCCCCACAATCCAAACATCATCATCATCACCCTAACTCTCTCTCATATAAGGAACAGTAACAACACAACCCTAAACAATTATTTCAAGTAAAAATTCTTCCACTCCATGCTGGGCGCCTCTTGCAGCAACTGGTTATGAACTTCGTGAAATAAGTCAGTTTCTGTTTCATTATCTTTTTTATTTACAGAAAATGATGCGTTTCGCCCTATTGTGGAATAATCAGAATGATCTAGGGGTAAGAAATGATAACAGTGAGTCATTTCCACTTCAAATTGGAAATAGAGTTAACAGAAATACACAAAAGATGCAAAGATCCAGGTTGTGCAGCCGTCTCTACAATTAGCCATAACGTGAATTTACATAAAAATTGCCGGCCGCGGTGGCCGTGCGGTTCTGGCGCTGCAGTCCGGAACCGCGAGGCTGCTACGGTCGCAGGTTCGAATCCTGCCTCGGGCATGGGTGTGTGTGATGTCCTTAGGTTAGTTAGGTTTAAGTAGTTCTAAGTTCTAGGGGACATATGACCTAAGATGTTGAGTCCCATAGTTCTCAGAGCCATTTTTTTAAGTAAAAATTAATGTGGAAAACCAACATTCGTCCAAAAAGACTCACGTAACAGGAAAACTATGGCAAATCAAGAAAAATTAAGAAATGTTACGTAACACGGAACCATCCGTGTTCCGCCGTACAAGGCACGGAACTTTGCGTACAGCTGACAAATGGCAGATAATGCGGTCGAGAACAAGGATACGTCAGTCTTCCAAGACGGCAGCACATACAGCCACAGAGGCAAGATTATACGACCGTAGTAGCCGACATTAAAGGTAAACGGCGTTGGCTAACCAACGTGCTTGCAAAAAGCGATTGCGTAACTAAACGACAAATTAGGTACAACAGTGTGTTATTAAAATAGAATTTAGTGCAAGAGTATTAATGAAAGAGGTCCAAACATAAAAAATTAGTACCGGTAAAAAGAAATCTATAAACGTAAAACTTTTAAACCTGTCAAGCAGTAAAACTTAAAATGACGCCAAGACATTTTTCAGACCGATAAAACCGGAATGCAATTACTCTGCAGCGGAGTGTGCGCTGATATGAAACTTCCTCGGGACCTTTGCCTTTCGCGGGCAATTGCTCTACCATCTGAGCTACCGAAGCACGACACACGCCCGGTCCTCAAAGCTTTACTTCTGCCACTATCTCGTCTCCTACCTTCCAAACTTTATAGAAGACCCCCTGCGAACCTGGTAGAGCACTTGCGCGCAAAAGGCAAAGGTCCCGAGTTCGTGTCTCGGTCGGACACACAGTTTTAATCTGCCGGGAAGTTTCATATCAGCGCACACTCCGCTGCAAAGTGGAAATCTCATTCTGGAAACATCCCCCAGGCTGTGACTAAGCAATGTCTCCGCAGTATCCTTTCTTTCAGGAGTGCTAGTTCTGCAGGTTCGCAGGAGAGCTACTGTAAAGTTCTGAAGGTAGGAGACGAGATACTGGCAGAAGTAAAGCTGTGAGGACCGCGTCTGAGTCGTGTTTCGGTAGCTCGGATGGTTGAGCAGTTGCCCGCGAGAGGCAAAGGTCCCGCGTTCGAGTCTCGGTCGGAGACACAGTTTTATTCTGCCAGGAAGTTTCAATAAAACCAGTTTAAAGATAACGAATAAGAAAAAGTAGTGTCACATTCACAGTAAAAGGCACTCGTGGATTAGAATAGTGGCATTCATAATGTCATATAATTGCTTCCTGCTAACCAATTGATCGTTCAATAAAATACATTTCCTTTTATCAGTGTATTTCAGGATTTAAATTTCCTCTAAGATACAATGTAAATGTGTGACTAGAGCCTCCCGGCGGGTAGACCGTTCGCCGGATGCAAGTCTTTCGATTTGACGCCACTTCGGCGACATGCACGTCGATGGGGATGAAATGATGATGATTACGACAACACAGCACCCATTTCCTGAGTGGAGATAATCTCCAACCCAGCCGGGAATCGAACCCGGGCCCTTAGGACTGACAGCCTTTCGCGCTAACCACATTTTTTTTTTCACTTTGTTCGGTATCGTTCGTTGTATTTGGTGGTAGCGAACGTCACATGACGTCTGTTGAAGTTCGTTGTTGATCCTTTCACTCAGTTTTTTATTACAGAGACCAGCCTGCTCTCTGACCGAATACGCTCAGCTACCGTGCCGGCACCACTGAGCTACCGGGGGCGCACCTCTAAAAGACTAAGCCTTTTTCCTTTACTGGCGGCATGGAGCACATGTCAGCTGCTCAACGTCGGGGAGCGGAGCCGGCTAGACTTTAGGAGCTCTGCAAACGCCGAATTCAGTTTACTTTGTCCATACTTGTTAAGTAAATGTTCACTGAATCTGGCTCGAAACTTCCTACCAGTCTGGCAAACATATGAAGGTTCACAGTCAACACACCTATTCTGTAAAACCCGTATTCGGCGTATTTATCTTTAGCAGATATTTCTTTATGGGTGTAACGATAGTTCACTTTGTGTGTCAACGAAAAGAAGACGTCCAGACTCCGGTACAGGGAAACATATTTTATTGAACGACCAATTGGTTAGCAGACACCAGTCTTTTTATGATGTTTTGGTACCCACTATTCCCTCCCACCTGTGGTTTTTACTGTGAATGAGGCACTACTTTTCTTATTCCTTATCTTTTAACTGGTTTTATTGGTCCGGCTAATGTTTCAGAGTCATTTTAAATTTTACAGCTTCACGAGATAAAAGTTTTACATTTTACAGTTTTATTTCTACCGGTACTAATTCTGTGTTTTTGCACCTATTTCATTAACATTCTCGCACCAAATTCAGTTTTAATAACACACTATTTTGCCTGATTTGTCTTCCGAATATGTAGTTCAGTTACGCAATCACTTTCTGTACGCACGTTAGTTTACCCAACGCCATCTACCTTTAATCTCTGCTTCTACTGTCGTATAATCTTGCCTCTACATCTGTAAGATTGTGCGACCTCTTATAAGGCTGTCGTATCTCTGTTCTCGACAGCATTATCTGCCATTTGTCAGCTGTACGCAATGCTCCATGCTGTGTACGCCGGAACGTGGTTGGCTCCGTGTTACGTAAGATTTCTTGAACTTTTCTTTGTTTCTCATATTTTTTATGTCCAGCAGACACTCCAGTTATGCTTGGCATTGTATTCCCTATTCCTGGTTCTGTAGCGCTTTTATTCGTCCCATTATGACAGGACGATGGTTCCTTATAAAATTTTACCTTCATGACATATATGGGCATTATTGGAAGAATATTAATTTTCTACGTTAATTTGTACTTAAGTTCACCTAATGGTGACAGCTTCACAGCTGCACAGCCTCGAATTTTGCCGGTTTGTATATTAACTCCGTTTCCCCATTTACCCTGCATATTGCTCTCTATAATCATTTTTCACCACTTCTTAAATTCATGATAACCCAAAAGGGCGAAATGCGACATTTTCTGTAAATAAAAAAGATTTTGCAACCTAAACTGTCTCATTTCAAGAAAGAAAACAGTGTTATATATTGCTCAGGGCTTCCAACGTAGTAGATATCATTAAAGGCATTTTATATACTTTGTACCAGGGCGCTGCTAGTTTATTTTTTATTTTTTTTTAAGCTTTTTGAGTTATACAGCCAGGCGATACAAACTTATTTCGGCTGCATTACCATTTTCAAGCGATCATCATTTGTAAATTGTTATACTTAGTATTATTAGTATATACAGTTGTAACGTTACATATCTGACTGGTCTTTTAACAGTGTCTCGAATACTTACTTCCATTTCTTATCCCTGATGTTATAGTTGTCAAATATTTCTGCGTGTTTTATTTGTAGCGCAGACTGAGTTGTTTTTGTTTGTTTTCATTCCTCAACAGTAGATTCTTTGTTACGTAATTATTGTTGAAATTTTCGTTTCGCATAAATTTGAAAACTATACTTGACGATGTTGTAGCCGGACGTAGTGGCCGCGCGGTTTGATGCGCCATGTCACTGATTGCACGGCCCCTCCTGCCGGATGTTCGAGTCCTCCCTCAGGCATGGATGTGTGTGTTATTCTTAGCATAAGTTAGTTTACGTAGTGTGTGTGTGTGTGTGTGTGGTCCCCTCTGATCACGCATACGTGAACATTTTGACGATGTTGTATGCTTACATATTTATCTCATTCAGCTAAGGAGTTACACAGTAGATACAGATACTTTGCGAAGGTACGTGAGTAGTCATATGAAAAAATATGCGACAACTACAACATCAACGATGTGATAAGGATATAGGTTCTCGAAACACTGTTAAAAAGCCAATCAGGTACATAATGTAAAAACGGTACATACTAATAACGCTATATAACTGTAGATCCCTTGAAAATGGCAGCTGCATTTTGTAATACAAAAGTGTAAAATTTAGTTGTTATTCACATTTGTAAATTTAGTTGTTTTATGCTAAGTACTTAGTATGTACTGTTACGACCGCATGTAGTAAGGTTTGCTTCACGCAGTGGAGAATGGCCAAACAGAGGCACGCTGGCGACCGAGGCGTTGTGAAGTAGACAGGCACAGATTGCCTTGCTGACAGCAGCTGTCTGCTAACAGACTGACGCAAGGACGCACACAGACCGAGCGCCGAGCGAAGCCTGGAGAGTGCTGAGTAAGGCAAAGTGGGGCCGGCACTGCTGCAATATACTGAGGGAGTAATAACAAAAAGCTACCACAGAGGGTGAAAACCTCCTCCTGCCGGATATAAACAGTGGAGCGCAGCAACAGACTGAAGCCATTAGGAAGCAGTTCGGATCTGAGGATGGACGTGGTCCCTGTCCGAATGTTCAATCTTCGTAGGTGACGACTCCGGATGTCTGTTCCAGCTCGCAGGAGTCATCCGTTCGCGCCAGATGTCAGCTTCAGCTCTGGAGGTCGGCCCGAGTTCGGTCGGCACCATAGCTGATTGACTACAGCGAGAACTTCCAGCAGGACCGGCCGCAGCGCGGTCCTCGTCACAGGTGCCGCCTGGGACTGACGCCACGGCAACCCGGCCCCACGGCGCGTGGTCTGTCCACGACGGGACCTCGCGGAAATCGCGACTGACGGCTTCCCAGCTGCCGGTGCAGCACGCATCGGCAGCTGACCTCACGGCGACGAGTTCATCTCAACCACAGGGCATCCTGGCTTTAGCGGAGCACTGGTGGCCTAAGGCTGCCGAGTGCGATCAGCGGCGCGCGTTGCGCGCATTGTCGGAGTATCCACACAGCAGCAGCCAGGCGGAGGGATCCGCAGGGCTGGGCAGCGACGACGAGGGAGAAATTGTAAAGAAAGTTCAATAAATAATTGTAAAACTCCACGCCGTCTCAGCCTTTGGCGCAGGCACTGTGTCTACTGCTAACAAGTGGTGCCAGAAATCGTAACAGTTCACTAAACAGTATTATTTGAACTTTCAGGCAATAACGTTTCAGTGGTTTGTATACCCCTCGCACGCAGCTCTCTGACTGCTCTGGCACTCAGTTCTCTCACTTTCCAACATGAATTCCAATTCTTGCGACAGCAGTGCCAACAGCATCTTGTACTTCAGAATACTCTTAGCAAGAACCGAGTTGCACATATGAGATTCTACACTAACCACATTCATCTCATATGACGAATGTCAACAGAATATAAAACTATAACAGAACGGATTATTCTTACACCATTTCGTCTGCTGACCATATACTTACTAGCCAAAACATTACAACCAACTGCCTAATAGCCTGGAACACAGCAGTAGTAGACCGTGACACAGATTCGAGATGTCCTTGATATATTCCGGGAGCTACGTGGCACCTGATGCCTACACACAGGTCAGGAAATTTCCGTAAATTACGGGACAGTGACAAGTGTGTGTGTAACTGGCGCCTGATAACGTACCCGGTATGTTTCATTGGATTCAGGTACGTCGAGTTTGGTGGCAAACTCATCACCATTAAATTACTATCACGCTCCTGAAACAACTATTACACTATTCTGGTCTTGCGACAGAGATATTTCACTGGAAGATACCGTAACTGTCGATGATCACATCAAGCATGACGGGATGCAGGTGGTCCACAGAACTGTTCGCGTGGTCCACAGCTGTCAGACTGCTTTAGATTCCGACCACATTTCCCACGGAAGCTCAGGTGAAAATCGTCACAAGTATAATACTGGTCCTATCGATAAGCGTCCGTAGTGTGGATCTTATTTCGAGGAGCCATTCATCTGGATCCCAACACGAACATCGAACAAGTGTAACAAGAAACGTGACCCATCGAAACATGGGACACATTTCCGTTGACCTACGGTCCAATGTTGATTACCCCGTGCATATTAATATCGTAATTAGGGTCGCTGAACCACCTTGGGAACGCGCAGGTATCACCTGCTGTCTAGCCCCATCTTTGACAATGTGCGCTCAACAGCTTACTCCTAAACACTCGTGTCGCCACCAGCACCGTGCTCTGTCGTCATATATGCCTCTCTTGCATCTGGGAGCGATCAGGCCATCGACAGGAGATTCTGTGATGAGGTGTCGAAATGCGACACCTTCTAGCTGCTCGTTGTTTCACCGCCTGCAGCTACGTTCAGCTGATTCTGGCGACAGTAGCAATCCTGCAGTGCATGGTGCACTGTTCCAAGAAGCTCGTTCACAGTTGGCGGATCATAACAGTGAGCCATTTGGCTAAGCGGCTTGTGTCAGTGGATTTCCCTCATCGCCTCTGGAGTCATTTACCACTTTCCTCTGCTCTTTTCATACACATTCCATGCGTCCACAAAGCTAGCAGGTGGCATTCATTTAGCGGTGGCAAGATGTCACAGAGTTTTAGATCATGCATGTTGCTGTTTACCATATACAAGCCAACCGCAACATTCGTGACGCCTTTAGAAAAAGCAGAAATTAGAATGGTTCTTCTTAAGATGTCCTACTGTGTGTTAACTACAAGGTGTACAACTTTGCTTCTGCCGTTTGCCGATAGGTGGCGACAACGTTAAGTAGCGGTCGAAAGAAATAGATCGCAGACGTCAGGCAGTTAGCTTGAACATCGGTCAACATAACCTCATTCAAACATTAGATTTGTGTCTGCATCATAAAACTGTTCTTGACTGAAAATGTCAGTTTACGAGATGAGTTCTCGTCATTTGCGGGAGATGTTACTGGTTTTGTTTCTATATGAGGAAAACAGTGGTTGAGTCTCATCGAATGCTCTCAAGTACGTATGGTAAGGATGCTATTAGTGAGAGAACGTGTCGTGAGTGATTTCAACGCTTCAAGAACGGTGATTTTAACGTCGTAGACCGGCATGTAAGAGAGGATGTTTTCAATCATGCAGAATTGGATACATTGCTGAGTGAAGACTCGCGTCAAACTCAAGAAGAATTCGCACGATTAGTGGGAGTGACACAGCAAGCCATTTCAAAACGTATCAATGGTATGTGCATGATTCAGAAAGAAGGAACTTGGGTCCCGTGTGAGCTGAAACCAAGAGACGTTGAAAGGCGTTGTGTGTTTGTGAACAGTTGCTACAGAGAAGAAAACGGAAGGGATTTCTGCATCACATTGAGACCTGGGACGAAAACTGGGTTTATTACGATAACCCTAAACACAAAATATCATGGGGTTATCCCGGCCACGCTTCCACGTCGACGGCCAAACCGAATATTCACGGTTCCAAGATCATGCTCTGCATTTGGTGGGACCAGCTCGGCGTCGTGTACTATGAGGTGTTAAAACCAAGTGAAACAATCACAGGTGCTCGTTATCGATCGCAGATAATGCGTTTGAGCACTGCATTAAAAGGTACACGGCCACAATACAGTGAGAGGCACAATAAAGTCATTTTGTAGAACGACAACTCTCGACCTCAAGTTGCAAAAGAGGTCAAAACGTACTTGGAAACGTTAAAATGGCAAGTCTTACGCCACCCACCGTATTCTCCAGATATTGCTCCCTCTATCACCTGTTTAAATTAATGGTGCATGGCCTGGCTAAACAACACTTCCGATATCATGAAGAAGTCACAAATTGGATCGATTCTTGGATCACTTGAACTATTTTTTCGACGCGGGATTACTACGCTGCCCGAAAGATGGGAGAAACTAGTGGCCAGCGATGGAAAATACTTTGAATGATACATGTGTAACCAATTTATTTCATCGAAGTCTCAAATATTGGGGAAAAACGGTGGAAGTAAAGTTGTACACCTTGTAGATGCTAATAAAAACTGTAATGAACGGAATATTACTGGACGCTTATTACGATATGATAGTATTCTGAAACATCAGGTGAAATGATGGTGAAGGGAAATAATCAGACATCACCAGGAAATTCAGCCTGTCCTTGAGTGAGATTGATTATTAAACAAGTGTAAAGTAGAATGCATGAAACTATCCTCTGGTTTAGCAAAAAATGTTTCAAATGGCTCTGAGCTCTATGGGACATAACTTCTGAGGTCATCAGTCCGCTAGAACATAGAACTACTTAAACCTAACTAACCTAAGGAAATCACACACATCCATGCCCGATGCAGGATTCGAACCTGAGACCGTAGCGGTCGCTAAGTTCCAGACTGTAGCGCCTAGAACCGCTCGTCTGGTTTAGCAACAAAAACAAAAACTATTTTATGCATTGGAACACGTTACGAAGAGAAGGACCGTTTGAGATAGGGAGCTATTTAGAAGGAAAGGAAAGAGAAAAATAAACGGAGTGCGTGCGGTGCTTTAGTCGAGCAGTGAAGCACAGGAGGGGGAATGAGCTAAATCATTTCTCTAACGGGGGAAGCAGCATTTGTTGCGCCTATTAATACCCTTGACAATGGTGGTAACAACATCTTCCAGCGTAAGTATGGGGTGGATGGCACTCGATAATTTTTATGCAGGTTCCACATCAAGAAATTTTGATTTCAGTAATACTTATGTTATTCGAGACCCCTTAGCTATATCAAATATACAGTACACAGGTGAACATCGTTGTTGAAAGAGACAGCTTAAATAAATCTTTAAGTAAGGTAAACATTCAAGAGATAGCACAATATTAGAACAACAGAAGAACAGGTTAGATGCTAAAAAAGTATATAAAACCACTGCGAGCGAAGAGAAAGGGTTAGAATAATCCACTGCTTTAGGGACGTCACGTGAGAAGCGAGATAAGAAAAATCCAGAGCTCTGGCACTGCGGTGCGCACCTGTTGCTCCTGCAGGCGGTTCTGGGAAACAGACACCGCCGTGCGCGTTCCAGCCAGCCACGGTTTCCTCAGAGGGAAAATAAATTCTACTTATACGTAGCTGCCAAGAATTTTTAGGACTGTCGTAAGGGGAGGGTAATCAATTAGAAAAGTTTTAAAGACAGATAAATATTTAGTAAAATAATCACAATACTTTCCTGTGTTGTTCGGAGACAATTTTGAGCGTGTCAGCGCAAAACGAAGATATTCACTAACAACACTTTCTATCTATTTCCATATTCAATAATTTGTTGGAAAAGAGTGACTGATATTTACCGCAGATCTAATAAGTTACACATCTGTAACGCAAGAATCGGTAATTATAATACTGAAAATAATCAAGTAAATGTTCACATGCGTTTCTGTACAATGCCACTGAACACCGTGAAACAAAATAATTTGTGTGGCAGTTTTTCTCCTGTTTACTTTCATCCAGTATTACCGTAATTTCAGAATCAGCATGACCAACTTCAAGTACGGTAGTGCACCAGTAGAATGCCATTTTACAAACTGAGGAACGACACATTTTTATGAAACATTTCAAATTTATGGCTGTTTTTATTCGCTATTACTGATTGGAAATTGAAGTCTTTCTAACTTTTAAGTCATTCATCCTGAGACAGTCAGCTATCGATATTCAAAGATACCTATGCCGCGTCTCTAGGCAACAGTTTCCCGGGTGTCCCGTTAGGCTGCAGCAGATTCGAGCCTTTAAAACTCTGTGGGTCCATCGGCTCATTGTCTTGTCACCTCCAGAGAATGCGAGAGCGAGTGAGTCTTGTGGGGCAATCGGGGAGTTGTTCGCAAGCGTAGTTGATGTCACTGGGCTGACGCAGCTTTACCTTGGACAGATTTTCAATGACAGTACTTACAGCAGACTTGCGCAGTGTCTTTTGCTCGTGAAGTGGAGTTATTATCGTAGCAAAAGAAGAGATAACACTAAAAAATAAATGGTGAGCTTTTCAACTTGATATGCAACTACTTGTCAGCTTGGTATTAACGTGTGGCACCGGTTAATCTTATTCATAGTCTGACGGTATTTGAGAGCATTGTTTTCAAATCTGTAATGTGAGTGGTACACTGGCTGAAGTACCAGTGCTACATGGAGATTCCAGCTCAGGGAGAATACACTAGCATAAGGAATGGAGACCATTTTTATCGCCAGCAGGTTTGGCCGTGCGGTTATAGGCGGTTCTAATGCTGCCCCGGGCATGGATGTGTGTGATGTCCTTAGGTTAGTTAGGTTTAAATAGTTCTAAGTTGTAGGGGACTCATGACCACAGATGTTAAGTCCCATAGTACTCAGAGCCATTTGAACCATTTATGAACCATTTTTTTCGTCATATCACCTATCTCAACTTTTATTTATAAATGATTTGACGGTCAGCAGCAGTTTGAAATATTATCCAAATTACTCCCTGAATGCGAATTTCGTGATATCAGGTGCATACGACGATGAAAAATTAGTCTCGATTCCTTGCGGCAGCGTCATTCTGCTTGGAAGCGAATCAAGTAGTGTGGCGAGGTTGATGGGAGACGTTCTTAAAACTACGATATAAATAAGTGGACAGTGACATATCGAGGTTTGGATCGAGCTGTGGAATACGCACGGGTAGCAGAAGTTGTTAAGAAGGCCGCGAGTGGTAAGCAGGAAATGTGGCTTCGAATCCCTGTCTGGCACAAAATTCCATATGTTACAATTTGGTGACACATCCGTACTTATTGCAACTGATGTATTTAAATTGGCATTCAGCGAGTAATGTGGAATAGTTATATAAAATATCCTATAAGGTTTTCTGCCTAATTAAATATTACTACCATCAGGCCGCGATTACTGTGTATGGCTCTGTCATTTAGCTTACTGTATGAATTCGGAACTGAAAATGTTCAAAAATGGTTCTAATGGCTCTGAGCACTATGGGACTTGACATCGGAGGTCATCAGTCCCCTAGAACTTAGAACTACTTAAACCTGACTAACGTAAGGACATCACATACATCCATACCCGAGGCAGGATTCGAACCTGCGACGGTAGCAGTCGCGTGATTCCGGACTGACGCGCCTAGAACCGCTCGGCATCCGCAGCCGGCACTGAAAATGTTTTTTGTCAATTAGTTATGTGCGTCGCTCATGCTTTCCTGCATGTCGCAGTCGCTGACGCCTCTCCATGTGTAGATGACACATATCAGAGAAATCTCTGGTTCCCACAACGATAATAGTTGACTTGTTGTTTACAGGAACGCATTGTTTGCCTGCACTAGTCTGCATTTTATGTACCTGTTGCTTCCTCTCTCACGTGTTATTTTGTTTCCAAGACAGCAAAATTTCTTCCTCAATTGCTGATATGTGGCCACGACTATGATGCATGCACTGATTCGTTTGGGAAGAGATTTGTAAAGCCGTTGTGTCCTCCCTTGAGGCCACTCGTAACTAGTACCCAATATCTTGAATACTAGCATTAGTAAGGATGTCCGCTCCCCGCTATTCCAACATAGCTGGCATCACGATATTGTCGTGTTAAAGACAACACATGAGGAGGCTCGCTGTCCGTGATATATCATTATGGCGTTAGAGTTCCCTGACTCTCTACCAGCCGTGACCCGCCATTGTACCCGATGGCTCTGTTCTCACTGCTACCTGGAGCAACACAGCAATACCTCTCCAAGACATCGTAGAATGGGACTCCTTCTCATATTGACGACACAGTCTCCAACTATCATCAAACAGAGTAGTGCACAACTGATTTCAACGCTGAACACAATACGACGCCATTCTTGAGCAGTCATACCACCACTCCAAATGCGACAGTTTTGGTTGTGGTGCTAATGGAAGCCTACGCATGTGACGGTAAATCCCTAGTCCGGATGCTGTTAGTCTTTAACCGTTGGTGTGGGGTGACATTAAGAATGTAGCCACGTTACTTGTGCTCTCCTGCCTGGCGCGGATTGCAAGGTGTTACGATGTCCTTGTTGCACAACACGGCGATACTCCCTTTTGGTGGTCACACGAGGTCGATTGGAACCTTTATGACGAATATATACCTGCCCTCGAGTTCAAATGAAATTGAACATTATGCTACAGTCACATGCGAATGCTCTGCAAATCTTGATAATGTACAACTCGATAAGTCGGCCAAATGGAAACCCGGAATGAGACCCTTTTCAAATTTTCAGGTGCACGTAACGCCGTCTGACACAAGTGTTCTTCAGAGGAATGTCTCAACGTCTCAAGTTCTTCACTACAATATACCTCTTGTGTTAAGAAGTGCGTTCCGCGGAGCTTGGTTGTAACAGACAAACCGCAAGCATGAGAGTTGTGCTTCGAGAAGGTGAAATCATTCTCGGCTTGCAAAAGTTCTGTAACGGATTCCTACCTAGCATCTTCTGAAGATGTCCCTTTCGTAGCAGGTAATGTCACCTGCTCTTGGCCTCGGTGATATATTGTAGTACTGTTAAGCTACCATTATGGAGAAGTGAGGAAGTGAAGTGCAGTAAAGAGTACATAATGTGTTCTACGGGATGCGTGTTTGATTACGGTCTCTAAGTCTTGTTGTAGTCCTATGTTCAAACAAAATAATATCAGCACTCTATGATAACAGTGGAAAGTATCACTTTCTGGTAAGTTAATCCAATAATCCCTAACCACGCTTTATTTTCGCCATCACTTTCGCGTCAGATTCTGACATGTTTCATAATTTGATTTTCCGTATAAGTTGGTTGCTGCCATTACCATCACGCGCGTTTACTTTGTCCGCCACCCCCAATATAGTCTTTAATAAGGAATTAATACTTTCTTACAACCAATGAAGGGAGCCACAGCTGATTAAAACCATCCACTGTAGCCCCCGCTAACCGGTTGAAAACAGAGTTCCTGCCGACATAAGGGAGATTCCGTGTTAAGTGTTTTATTTAATCATAGCAAATGAAATTTCATGCTACTATATATAGTGGAGCCTTGTGTAGACAACTGTGAACGAAGACGTTCTTCATAAGTAGGTATTGACATGCGATGTCAGCAAAATGCCGCTCTGGTACCTCCACGCGTACTGTCTAGTGACATGTTGCACCTTATTACGAGTATACGAAACCCATTTCAACATTAGTTTCACATCACGCCCCTCTTATTCACTACTAGTAACATGTTGTGACCATGAACAACACTTATACAGTCTGTAAGCCATTCTACCTTTTGCAGAGAATTACAACACTTCATCATTGACGCACCTGCCACTGGAGACTACGTGCACGGTGTTACACAGACATCGGGCCAAGTGTCCTGCGTACTTCATTTTTTAATATGACAGTATATAAGCACCAAGAAGGACCAATAAGAATCGAAGACCACGAACGAAGTGTACTGATTCTGAACTGGTGTTAGCCTTGGTCTCATTTGCCCTTACTGATCATTCTAAACACCGAAGAAGCGAGGTTGCAAATAGAGGAAAATTTCTAGGGTGGGAATCACAATAAGGGTGAAAGGACATCAGATATAAAATTCACTGATGACGTTGCTATTCTCATTGTGAATGAAGAAAGGTTACTCGATGTGTTCAAAGGAATCGTCGACCTAGTTAATAAAAAATTCGTATGAAAAGTAGATAGAAGAAAGACGAAAGCAATCAATTATAGCAGAAGAGAGATTACCCGTAACTTAACGTAAAAATTCGGGCCACTAAATAGGCTAAGCGAAGACTCAGTTCTTTTGGATGCAATATAACACGTGACAATGTAAGAGTAAAGAAGCTTACGAGAACAAGGGCAATCTTGGTCAAAAGAAGTGGCCAGTATCGAACAGCGGCTCAATTTGAGGAAGAAATTTGTCAGATTATACTTATCCATGTAAAACACTGCACTATGTGTAAGTGAATAATCGAGTGCAAGAAAATCGCAAAAGAAGAAGATAGAAACGTTTGTCATGTGGAGCTATAGAAGGATGCTGAAAATTGTGTGGACTGCTAATACAAGAAATGCGGAGGCCGTCCGGAGAATCAGTGAAGAGAGGAACATCAGGAAACCTTTGATAAGGAGGAGACGACATGTTAAGACATCAAGGAGTAGCTTTCATGGAAAAAAATGTTGAACATGGCTGTAAATTAAGCAACTGTACGAAGGAAAACTTGGAATGGTTGAAAATTCAGGCAGTCAATTGCAGTTAAAGGTACATAGGAACTGTAGATCTAGGTCTGTACGATTCTAAAATTAGTTGTGTTGTAAGACGAATGTCACACATGACAAGAGCTGAGAAACAAGAGTTTCAAACTTTGTTTGCGACTGGTTGGAAGAGTTTATCAGCTTGCCCGTATTTAACTTCAGTGGTGTTAGAGGGAGTTGTAGAGGATAGAAACTGTAGGTGAAGGCAGAGATTGGAATATATACAACAAATAATTGGTGTAATTAGGTGCAAGTACTACTCCGAGATAAAGAGACTGGAACTTTGAATGGGGCAATGACAATGGTACCACCACTTAACCTTTAGGTGGCTTGCGATGTGTAAAGAGTGTTAAAAATTCAGTGGCGAAACTAAAAGGGATGATAGAGAAAACTAAAATAAATGTCTTTCGCAAAACAACCATGTGCCAAAAACCCGTATTGTGTGAGCACTGAGCATACGTGAGTAATACTGATGTGGAGAAGATAAAAGCCGTTGTGTCTAAAATTGTTATGTTAGTTTGAAACAAGTAGTATGGTGTGATGTCTTCGACGGTGAGTCAGTAAATAACGGGTAAGTCTATTGCCTGCATGACAGTTGCAGTGTCAACATCGAGCGCTTCGCAAGGAGAGAACCTCGAGACACGCCTTTGATTAAGGTGCTGCTGAAGGCAGAAGGCGGAAGGAGGGAGTGGTTCCAGCACGATGGGGACCCAGCGCAAAGTCCTAGCAGTAAGAATCAGTTTATCGGCCGTGGAGGTACTGTACATTGGCCTGCAAAATCCGCAGGCTTCACCTCTTTAGACTTCTTTCTCTGGGGCTACAGGAAAGCTGAGGTGTATTCTACACCTGTTGACTTATGGGCGGAATCGGTTGCAAGAGTTCTTACAGTAGCCACACAAATACCAAACACACTTCGCGTTTCCCAGCCAAGACGGGACTCTGTGGTACGTCGATACCGTCTCTGCACTGAGGTTCATGGTATTCATTGTGAACATTCATTATCATGTAATACTGACAAAAAAAATTAAACATTGAAAATAATTTAATAGCCTTGAACCGTGAATTTACTTTCAAAACCATTTCTTAAGAATTTACTTTATTTACTAGCGATTCTTCAAGAATATTAACACATTTAATCACACTATGTGAGCGTGGAAGTAGTTGCCAGTGGGTAACTGATGCAAACAAATTAAATTTTTTTCAGTAAATGGAAATTTAATTCCTAAATGCCCCTTTCTTTGCAACAGATTGAAAATTATAATCAGAAAGCACCCTGTAAATATTAAGTTACAATTTATTCAGAGGCAGAGGTGCAAATCTGCCACATACCAGATTACCTTATACTAAAACTTTTAACAACTCACACATGCACATAAAATATGCACCCTGCAGGAGTGATGGAAATGGTAGAAAATACTAACATCTTTTAGATTAACTTGCCACCGAAAATGCAACTTGATTAAAAAAAACCTTACAGTGGAAGAGTGGCATCTTTATATACTAAAATGACTATTTAAACAAAAAACCATGAAATGCTGTCTTACATAAAATATACAAACATGTTCTACATTACACATATACCGCCTCTCAAGATGATAGGCAAGGTAAAAACATATTCCGTTACACTTCAAGCAATAAATTCGTTAACACCGAATCAGACAAACTTGACACAGGCAGCTATTAACGTATGGAGACTGACAGACAGACAGGCAAACACAATCTGCCTAACAAATGCGGACGAGAGACAAAAGAGCAATCGGGGGGCAAGAGACTGACCATGAAAACAAGTAGAATTTAACAAGTAAATGAAACAACGTATCACGAATTACTTAACTTCTAATAACTGCGATTTCTGGCGAAGACCTGGCGCAGCACCCCCAAAACCGTCTCCCGAACCGTCCGCTGCCAGCCGCTTCAACGGAGGCAGGAAGGCGCGCCGATCTCCCGTCTCACGGCGTCGCAGCTCGCATCGGCCAGACCGATGTCGTGGGTTGACTCCTGTTGCTCTCGTGTCGGCCGCGAAGCCACTACCTCTCGCTATACGGCGCGGCCCACTGGACTGACGTGGCGACCTCACATGCGCCGACGCTCAAGAAGGACAAGTCATCCTGTGTCACAGTGCTGACCAACCGATCGAGCCAACCGCCAATGCCCATTGCATGAACACACTCGAGCAGACTGGCGGCCTAACACCTACTAGCACTCCGGACGACAGACAGACACTGACTGCCCCACACTGACCCGGCTGCCAACTGATCAGACACGCCCAGACTGCACTCACTCAGACTGTCAAACTGATGAGATTTTTTTTTTCTTTATTGAATTTCAACTCCCCCCGAAGGGGGCGGGCTGGCAGCAGCTAAGTATGCCGCTCTTCAGCCTACAGACTTTGTTAGGAAGATGAAGGGAATACATAATAAAAACAGGCGATACAATCGGAGACTTAAAGAGTAACATGGCGAAAAGAAATCGTGGAACTTAAAACAAAGAACAGAGGGATGATGATGCTAATAAAATACATACGAAGCAGACAGGTAAAACAATAGACAGACAATTAAAACACACGGCGACAGTCTGGTTTCTGTTCGCAAAAGACATAAAATTCACACGTAGCGACAGCATGGTTTCTGTTCGCAACACGAGAAAGACGAACAACACTGAATAGTCACTGGAACACTGCACTAAAAAGTTGGCAAATGTGACATACCACAGCCGAGAGCAGGTGGGGGGAATCTGGACAGATGATGGGAAAATAAAAAAATGGGGAAAGGAGAGTACAAGCGAAGGGGGGGAGCCGGGAAAGGAGCTGATGGAGGATGAGGACCCATAAGAGGGATGGGGGCGCTGGGCAGACGCGACAGGGAGTGGGGTAGGCAGAGGAGTGGAATACAAAAGGACTCGGGGGGGGGGGGCGAGAAGGGAGGTAGGGAGAGGTTTAGTGGGGAGAAAACAACTGACGAGCTCATAGCGCCCCTTAAATGCACGTGAACAGGCTACCTTTCCCCTTTCCCACCAGAGGGAGACACTAAAGCTGCGACTTCCACAGCGGCGCCACCGCCAGAAACGGAGGGCGACTGCTTCACGCTGCGCGCTGCGGCGCGCTCTTCAAAACAGCAATTTTTACCACGGCTCAAGCCTTTTATTTTCAATCACACACAGTTACATCCTGTATACCCAGTATTTTAACAATGTGTGTTTCCGACACATGGTCCCTTTATGACATACGTTCGTTTTTGTCTTCGTCATCATCCCTGTTAATTTTAGCATTGAATTGTTGAACGTCCTGTATATGTCGGTATGTCTGTGTGCTGTTACAATGAGACGACGTCAGAGTCGGAAAGCAAGTGTTATTCCGCGGAATTCGTGCAGGACGAGATGTCCAGCCCTGCAGCACGGCACTTTACGAGAACCGGCAGAGTAGCGGTGGGGTCACAGGGCAGTCGTGCACGTTCCGGATACCCAGGGCCGGGGTGACTCCCCAGAATCGCCTGCACGTGATCCGACTGTCTCAACAACAGACCAAGCACGCCGCGGTGTACACAGGGGGCACGTGGCGCACAGCTGCACTCGGCGCTGTCACAGGGGACGCTGTGCGGCGGCTGAAGAAGTGGCTGTTATCCGGTTGGCACGTGATCCGTGAGCAGTTGCCTTCTCCACTGGCATGTCGTTGACACTACGTTTATCTATTGACATTAAAAACCCTGAGAAAGCGACGCGTACACAGACAAGATAGGGACGAAAATGGTCTTTTATAATCTCGTGGAGATGGATGCGTATTTTTACCTTAGACTTGACGGGATTTATGCCATAATGAAAGCAGGGAGACGACCTTGAGCTCAATATTCCAGACAAGGAAAAAGATGTAGATTACATGGAAGATATGGTACTGAGACAAGAATTTGATAGCGCGCTGTATGATCAGTAGCGTAAGAGAGCAGTGGCGTAGGCGACGTTCCTACAGAATTCGTCAGATTTACGAGAAGGCTGCAAGGAATGTATCACATTAGATCATCATACGGTCGCAAAAAGTCCGTCCCTCAAATACATAGTGGCTTTTGGCCACGCAAAGAATTTCCGCGGTGGTGCTGATTGTTGTTCGGCACACACCACGGAAGAAGAGCACATATTCGTAATCGCGGCATCGATTCCGAACCAAGTACAGTGCTAACGAGCCAGATGTTTCGTTCTCACTATACCCCAATGTCCTTGGTGGAGAAGCTTTAAGACAGAGGACTGTAACGAACTTGGGACCACCGCCCTGGACTGATCATTAACAGAACGCAAGAGCAAAACACCACGTCGTACAAAAAGTCTCTCCTTGTGAGCAAAAAATCGGCGAGCAAACGGATCCCCGATCCGTGACTTTGACAAGGGCCATTGCGTTAGCAACAAAACGCAGAACGGTAGCAAGGACAGTGTCGGCAGTTGTGGCTGTAGCGACACGACGAAAATCAATCGGAAACGATTCGACCACGTCGTCGGTTTCCGAATCAATGAACATGCAAGCAAGTTCGTAGGAATCGAATGCCCTATCCTCAGCAACAGGCAAACGGGACAACGCATCGGCATTTCCGTGCTTAGCAGTGGACCGATACAAGATACCGTAGCGGTACTGCGAGAGGAAAATAGACCAGCGAATGAATTTCTGCGCTGTACGTGGAGGTACAGGCTTGTTCGGATGTAAAAGCGATGTCAAAGGTTTGTGGTCTGTGATTATGGTAAAGTGACGACCATACAAGGAGTCATGCAATTTTGTAACACCAAATATGAGAGCCAATGCTTCTTTCTCAATATGTGAATAGTTTATTTGCGCAGACGAGAGCAATTTGGACGCAAAGGCAATAGGGCGACCGTGCGAGCCATCTTTGTGCGCAAGCACAGCACCGAACCGGAAATCCGATGCATCCACAATCAACAAAAGGGGCTTCTAGGGATCGAATAGCGTGAGGCAAGAATTGGAAAGCAACGCCGATTTCAATCGGCGAAAGGCCCGTTCGCATTCCGTTGTCCAGACGAACGGGACACCTTTACGGCGTAAGCGATGAAGCGGAGCCGAAGTGAAAGAGGCATGCCTCACATATCTTTGATAATAGTTGATTTTTCCCAGCACACTCTGTAGCTGCTTCCAATTCTGCGGCGAAAGCAAGTCTTGTATGGCACGGAGGTGCGTGGGACTGGGATGTATGCCTTGGGCATTGAGTACATGTCCCAGGTATGGAAAGTCACGAGCAAAAACCACACATTTTTCCTTCCGTAAGCGAAGTCCATGTTGTCACGAAATTATTGCTCCTATCTTAGCACAAATCAGGGAGGTGAGTTGACAAACGAATACCTAAGCCCGTTCGCTCATGGACGAGCCATCCATGACAAGACGGAATATCAGGCAGCATTGCTTTAACATATTTTAAAGAAACGATCAAAAATACTAATCATTCTCTTTTTGTGATAGCCTCTGCTGCGAGGTACTTCCACCAGGATCGACTAATCAGACAAGACATGCGTCAGCTGTGGCCTGCCAGCAGTAACAGTCAGTCGTGGAATGATAAGATGTCTGCCGAAATACAATTCTGCGTCTCCCTTCTGCGACTCTCTCACGAGTATCCCCGTCTCTGTCTGGACATCAACTGTCTTCCAAAGGTTTTACATTTTATCTCTGCTCCAGAGCTTCCCGAAAAATGTCCTCTTAAATTTTCCACCACCAATGAGAAAGAGTGCGCAATGATTAACCAATGAAATGTTTGGAGACGGCTGTCCAACACCCTACCTGGCAGATATTCTTTAAGTGTCCCAATGCGCTGTCTTACTGCATATGATATTTTATGAATCGGAATTCTGAGCTCCAACCCAGCAGATATTTAAGCTACGCAATGAGATGCCTTCCAACGTTACAAGAGAGTCTGGATGCTACTGTACGTTACCCTCAATAGCACAAATACAAAACTTCAGCAATGGCTGTTGCATAGCTTTGCCGTGTCCAAACAGTGACTTGGCTGTCTTTCGAGCAGGTTGGCTATCACCAGCTTTCTGGAAAGTTTGGTAGACCAAGGCACACCACCAGGCTGTCCTCTTCGGAGACATTCCAGCTCGTAAAATAATAGATTTGGCTTTGGCTACACGCACAGCACTGTTCCCGAGCTTTTTTGAAAGAGCCTCCAGCTGCATAAGTCAAGGATGCAGTTCTAAAGACCTAGGGTGCACGGCTTCTCACTTGGTCCCGCAGAGGCTAATGCAGCGTGGCTCACAATTTCTGCCTCCCGGATACGGCACTACCCACTGACATGGGCGACCATCCTTAGAACTGGTCCCATCCCACACAATACTCGCCCACCGCACACAGCAGCTTTCTACACTGCCTGCTACATAGTCCACCCACTCTGTTGCATAGTTTTGCAGCTTAGTTAAGATGCAGCTAAACAGGTATACGGAAACAGAGAAACGAGATGGGTGTTAGTGCCTCGTCTTCGCAATCAGTGGCGTTACCCATGACATCAACATACACGTACTTATGAATCGCTAGAAATCGATGCATCAGGAATGAAGGAATGAAGTGTGAAATGCATTAGGACAACACGGGGCTGACCCGTTTCGGGTTCCACCCTCCCCACTCACCCCACCCCGCCCCCCTAACTCCCCTCGGAGAACGAGCTAAGGCAACAGTATTCCACCAGGTTGCACAAGATCAATGAGAAAATCGATCTAGCTTGAACTTCAAGAAGAACGTGATAATTTTCATACATTTAGTGTAATACCATAGTTACAATATGCCATGGTTGTAAAAATGGTTCAAATGGCTCTGAGCACTTTGGGACTTAACGTCTGAGGTCATCAGTCCCCTAGAACGTAGAACTACGTAAACCTAACTAACCTAAGGACATCACTTACATTCATGCCCCAGGCAGGATTCGGACCTGCGAGTGTAGCGTTCGCGCGGCTCCAGACTGTAGCGCCTAGAACCGCTCGGCCACCCAGGCCGGCTACGGTTGTAAAATGCTGATGCTAATTATTTACGGAAGAATGAAAAAACTGGTTGTAGGTGACCTCGGAGGAAATCTGTTTGGCATTAGACAAACATGAGGCAATAATGACAAAAGGACTTATCTTACAAGACATACTGAAGGAAGGCAAACCTAGAGGTACAGCTTACGTATATTTAGGGAAAGTTTACGATAACGGTGGCTGGAATACTCTCTCTGTAATTCTTACGGTAGGAGCGATAAAATAGGTGGAGCGAAAAGTTGTTTTGCCATTCCTATGCAGCAGATTCCCGATACAAGAATCGAAGGGCATGAAAGGGAAGCAGTTGTTGACAAGTGGGTGGCATACTGTTGTAGCCTTTTCGCAAACTGTTCAGTCTGTACACCGAGCAAGCACTAATGGAAATACAGGAAAAATTTGGAAAGGGAATTTCAGTTCAAGGAGATCAAATAAAAGTTATGAGATAGCGTGAAGACACTGTAATTCTCTTACAGGCGGGAAATTAGTTGGAGGAGCGTTTGAACAAGATGAATATTATAAACGTAGGCATCCGCGACCCTTTTCACAGTCAATAAATTTTTTATGAGCTTGTCACCACATTATCATTATGTTCAAAATGGTTCAAATGGCTCTGAGCACTATGGGACTCAACATCTTAGGTCATAAGTCCCCTAGAACTTAGAACTACTTACACCTAACTAACCTAAAGACATCACACACATCCATGCCCGAGGCAGGATTCGAACCTGCGACCGTAGCAGTCCCGCGGTTCCGGACTGCAGCGCCAGAACCACACGGCCACCGCGGCCGGCTTATCAATATGTGAAACTACCGACGTTTCGGTCACTGTTGCAGGTGACTCTTCAGGGTGTTTTTGTTTACACTGAAGAGGGTCACTTGCAAAAGTGACAGAAAAGTCGGTAGTTTTATATATTGGAAATTTGGTCACAAGCCCAGAAAAATGTTAATGAAAATGAATAATGTCTTAAAAATATATTACGAAATGTATATCAACAAAGTTAAGACATGTGTAATGGAATGTAATCAAATCACGCTATCCTGGGCGATTAGATTAGAAAGCGAGACCCACATGGTCTGTTTTACTATTTCGGCACCAAAGGAACTGACGATGGGTGACGTGGGGAAGATGTAAAATACAGACTAACAGCATTTCTGAAAAATGGAAATGATTAAGACTCAATATAAATTTAGAATGTTTTCTGTTAAAGTATTTATGGAGAGGTGGACATGAACATATATGGTGGTGTGCACCACTATTAAATCTTCGCTCCGAGCAGCGGCGCGCTCCATTACGCCTGTCTGAGAAAAGCTTCCGATGGTCCCACTTCTCCGTGCGCGGCCCGCTGCTAACATCACTGGCCGCCTTCGCGAATGGTTCAAATCGCTCTGAGCACTTAGAACTACTTAAACCTAACTAACCTAAGGACATCACACACATCCATGACCGAGGCAGGATTCGAACCTACGACCGTAGCGGTCACGCGGTTCCAGAGTGTAGCGCATAGAACCGCTCGGCCACCCTGGCCGGCCGCCTTCGTGATCGCACGCTTCAAACAACAGCTACTGGTCACCCATAACAAACAAAAAAAATGGCTCTGAGAACTATGGGACTCAACTGCTGTGGTCATAAGTCCCCTAGAACTTAGAACTACTTAAACCTAACTAACCTAAGGACAGCACACAACACCCAGCCATCACGAGGCAGAGAAAATCCCTGACCCCGCCGGGAATCGAACCCGGTAACCCGGGCGTGGGAAGCGAGAACGCTACCGCACGACCACGAGATGCGGGCTAATAACAAACAGTGATTGGCTGCCCAGAATATACTGCCGCCGGCTCCATTAACTGTGGAGCCTTATTGAACGTCGCTAATGACGTCTACAAGCCAATTGTCATAGTGATATGTTCTGCTCCACAACTAGGAACTGCCATGCTGCTGTGGACCTGCTGTTCGATGTTGATTTGATTCCGCTCTGGACTTAGAATCCACAACTTGGAATTTGGTTACAGAATTATTTAGTATCAGTGTTCTGTCAATAAACCGTATATCGGTGATGCATTTATTGTCTTATTACTGGTAACACAATAAAAATGGCAACGAGCCAGTAACAATCGACATTGAAACCTCTACTCACGCAACTTATTTATCAGCAGGACGAGAACAAGAAGCTGCTGCTGAACACGCTCAGACCACTTCTACAAAGTTTAATGCAGCCGCAATTAACTCAGCAAGTGCAGGCTTTTCCTTCCTCTGATGAGGCTTTACAGGACTGTGAAAACTACGAATCAAGATTATTGGAGTATTTCTCAGCATTCGAGGTAACTGACGCCAGTCACATGAAATGTTTGTTTTTGTCTTGGTCAAAACTTCAAATTTACCGGCTACTGTGTAAATTGGACCCCTTATTTAAACATTCAGTGCTCATCTTTTGCGTCATAGAGTGGCAAGGCTTAGGGCCAAAAAGTCGATTTGATACTTCTAAAAGTAAGGAGTCCTATGCAGAAGAAATGATCAGGGGTACGATCATCCGTGGTACTCTCGACAGAAATTTTCAGCGCGGATCACCTCTGCTCGAAGACCCGTCGTTGGACAATGTTTCGGATTTAGCACAAAGCTTCGAAGTGATCCGAGAAGCAGGCAAGAAACTAGAGTCGTGCATGGACATAGTAGCCGTTTTAAACACAACCGAGCCTGCTGCCAATCGCCACACTAGTGGCGTTTTGCGTGTAGTAACAACACAGGCAGGACGCCGTAGCATTTACCAACAACGTCCTCCATGCCCCTTGAGCCGATGAAACCGGTCTTGGGTACCAAAACGATTGTCTTAAAAAACGTCTACGTGAAGACTGTATTGAAAGATGGGCGTTATGCCAACACTGTTCTTCCAACGGCCATTTAGCTTCTGTGTTTCGCAGGTTCCGTCAGACAAGACAACCTCCTGCCCAACAGATGGATTTAAATCTTGTAGCCGCTATAGTCCATCGAGAGATCTCCAATAATGTTTTTGTAGAAGTGCAAACTGCAGAGAAACGAGTTCAATTACAAGGAGACACCGGTGCAGCCATGACCATTGTGAATTACAGAGCTAGTTTGGTCAGGACTCTCTTCAGAAATTTGGAGTTTCAGTAGACGATTCTATGAATTTAGTGTCAGAAATAATTTCTTACTCGGACCTAGAGACACTTTGCCAGGATTATGAAGACTTGTTCTCCCCGGAACTCGGCACCAAATGGTTCAAATGGCTCTGAGCACTATGAGACCTAACATCTGCGGTCATCTGTCACCTAGACTTAGAACTACTTAAACCTAACTAACCTAAGGAGATCACACACATCCATGCCCGAGGCAGGATTCCAACCTGCGACCGTAGAAGCAGTACTGTTCCGGACTGAAGCACCTAGAACCTCTCGGTCACAACGGCCGGCTAACTCGGCACCGCAAAGGATTTTGAGGCGCACATCGCACTTAAACATAATGCACGGTTCGGTCATTTCGAACCCGCGCCATTTCGTTAACTCTCGGAGACCAAGTATAGGAAGAATTGGATCGCGTAACTACAACTGGAGGTCTAGAACTTATTCCTTCTAGTAAATGGGCTACGCCATTAGTCGTAGTGCGAAAGCTATCGCGGGAGATCCGCCTGTGTGGCGATTCTAAAGTAACTGTCAACGCCCAATCAGAAATTGACTCATATCCTATTCCGAAGCCGAAATAATTACCGTCAAAATTGAAAGGTGGAAACCTTCTCTAAAATTGACCTAACGGATGCATACCTCCAACTTTTCTTTGATGCAGAATCACAACAGTATCTTTAACACGCCACCCAGGCTTTATCATTTAATGTTTGATACAGCAAGTGTCCCCGCCACTTTTCAGCGGTTCTAGGAACAATTAGTACTCAACGTGGATGGATGCATTAACCGTTGCGGCTTAAACTCAAGCGCCGGCACGCCAGTCAGGAACGAGAGGGAAGAGATGGCTGTGAGAAGACGTCAGCCAATCACAAGCTGAGCGACTCATCTCCAGAACGACAACGTGACAGCAGCGCCCCTATGCGAAGAGGACATAAGCGCCGCGCCGACTGGTAGCGGCGCCGTTGAAGAGTAGCTTCAATACTAACAACTTGGACAGAAGCATCAACTCTAAACTCTTGCTTGTACTGTCTATGTAACACGGACTTGGGAAATGTTATACTGAAGAAATTTCTTATTTTGTCTGTCGCACTTTGCTTGCGACGCATCTGTATAACACAAAGTATTGGTATTTGTGCATTTTGTAATAAAACTCATTAATACGATTTGTTTGAATGCTGTCTTGCGATCCGAGGAAGCACGTTTCCTAGACACCCTATATTTGAAGTCTAGGTAGGATTTAACATTAACTGTTTAGACGACGTCCTTGTAACAGGGAGACCCATGGAGGAACACCCTCGCAATCGGAATCTTTATCGGTGTCTTAAGAGAGCCTGACCTAAAATGCATCCCACGTCCGGCCATCCTGATTTAGGTTTTCCGTGATTTCCGTAAATCGCTCGAGGCAAATGCCAGGATGGTTCCTTTGAAAGGGCACGACCGACTCGCTTCCCCATCCTTCCCTAATCCAATGAGACCGATGACCTCGCAGTTTAAACTCTTCTCGAAAACAACCCAACCCCAACCACAAAATGCAGACTAGATAAAGGTTGTTGTTTTTTGCAACCAGAGGTTTAGTACTCGGCCACATATTTCCAGCTCAGGCATACGTCTATTGGATAAACATGTCGAAGCCATAATCAAATTTCCCAGATCAATAACGCTTAAGCAACTTTTTTCCTTTCTGGGAGAGATATCGTATTACCGAAAGTTACTACCGCAGCAGCAACAGAAACCGCCCCCTTTTCCTAGTTACGCAAAAAAAATATTATTTTTCCAGTGACTCCAGCCTGCAAGGGCGCCTTCCACAGGTTGAAATCCCTGTTGTTGACGGCACCGTGCCTCTCTCGTTTTGATCCAACAAAGCAGCTAGTTGACTGGAACTGCGCGATCGCTACGGTCGCAGGTTGTAATCCAGCCTCGGGCATGGATGTTTGTGATGTCCTTAGGTTAGTTAAGTGTAAGTAGTTCTAAGCTCTATGGGACTGATGATCTCAGATGTCAAGTCCCATAGTGCTCAGCACAATTTCAATTTTTGAAAGCAGATAGTTATTGTAACGGGCGCATCTGATAAAGGCGTCGAAGCGGTCCTGGCACACATGGAGCCCGATGGCTCTGAGAACTCTGTGGTCTATGCATAGAAAAACATTGAGTGACACACGATGCAGTTACTGGCAAAGAGAAGAAAAGGAGGACTGGCCATGATCTTCGCATTAAAGAAATGCCGCGTTTTTGCTTATGGCACAAAGTTTCACCTCACCACAGACCGTAAACGCCTGATCTCCTTATTCGAAACAGCATCAAAGATTCCAGACCGGGCTGCTCACCGACTGCAGTGCTGGGCTTCATTTTTGGCAAATTTTCAATATGAGATTCATTTCCGAAACGTGACTGAGCAAGCCAACACTTATGTCCTGTCCCAGCTTCCATGGAGACGCGGTCAAAAGTTCGACAAAGAAGAAATTCTGTGTTTTCACATCGATGAAGAAGCAGGAGCTGCCGCAGATTCTTTTCCCGTTACCAGCTCGCGGTTTGCAGACATAACCGGCAACGACGAGGTACTGCAACAAGTCCGCAGTGACATTACTACATGGATTGTCCGAACGAAAACCTCCCAAGGTTTCTGCGGCAGTCTCTCGGTATTTTAATGCCCGACTTCAGCTCATGTTGATCGATGGAGTAATTCTGCTCGTTTCCGACGAGGGGCCATCCCGAACAGTCATACCTTATTCATTACGTCAACACGTCCTGCAGCTATTGAGCCAAGGACACTGGTGTGTATCCCGAACGAAACTCCTGGGTCACAGGTTGACTTTTTAGCCGCACATGAATCAGGAGGTTGAATGACTCACCGGAATGTGTCCATCCTGCCAAAGCCAGCAGGCAGCACAACGAAATTCGTTTGCTTCTTGACAACCACACGTTCTCCCTTGGGAGTGGGTACATAATGATTTTGCCAGGCCAGTGTTTAACGCCATGTTCTTGATAGTGGTTGATGCTTGTTCAAGACTTCCGTACATTGTCAGATGCATTGCGAGGCCAACCACCTACACCCTCACAGCCTTAGAAAATTTTTTGCCGCTGAAGGTCTGCCGGAAGCGCTCATATCTGACGAAGGTCAACAATTTAGTAGCGAGGAGTTTAGTGCTTTCTGTGCCCATTATGGCATTCGCCACATTCCAACGCAATCCCACAATCTAGTGAAGAAGCTGAGAGGATGGTCCGCGCTTCCAAAGCTCAGATAAAGAAATGCTTCCCGGATCACTTCACCGATGCATCTGTAACTTTTCTCTTAAGCAGTTACAGGTCCACAGCCATCGTAGACAAAAGTGCAGCGGAACTTCTCCACGGACGGCAGCCCCGGACCCTCTTGAGGCTGCTGTTTCCAACGCCATGGGCAGCACCACCACTGCCTGCTTCCAAGTTCCGCCCTGGCACCTTGGTGTGGGTGAAAGGATTTGGCCAGGTACCAGCCTGGCTTCCAGGAACAATCGTACAGCACTGGGTCCGGTTAGTCTTCAAGGTGCAGCTTCTGGACCGGAAGATTTTGCGACATACCAATCAAATTCGTCTCCGACTAGCTCCCCACAGTTGTCTCTGCCCACCTCTCCACACAGTCATTACCAGTCCTCTAGTTCCCATCCTATCCCAACCAACCTAGCCAGTGTAACACCAGACTGACGAGCCAGCTGACCAACACCACACCCCAACAAGAGCGACTTATCCCAGACGACCGTTACTGGTTTTTCATATTAGAGCTGGCAAAAACTATAAATTATCTCAGAAGAGTACTCGACCTGTGCACAGGGAAAAAAAAGGAATCGTAACATGTGTTAAGTCGAGAGCAATAATCGAAGAGTTACTGAAACTGTTTTGTTTCCATAGTTAGAGTGTATTTTTGTAAATAATATTTTAAAACTGGTCACGTACTAGAAGAATCGTGAAAATACTGCACTGAAAACAGAATCTCCTACAAGACAGGAGAAGGAAACGCAGCACAGTGGTATACTACCTGAGCTCTCTCAGACTTGCAAATTATCTGATACACCTAAATACAAGGTGTCATACTTAGTTACCTTTGGAGTGAGAGAATTACAACTAAAAGAAGAAGTTGTAACAGAAGCAATTCCTATTTAACAATCTGAATTAGTAGAGTTTGACAAACAAAAGGTATTGCGACATACGAAAATGTGCCCGAGATTACAAATGGGAGTCACAAGTTCACAAAACTAGCGGAATAGGTAATTTAAAATTACCGAAGTGAGATAGCGATAGAAACATTAAGATTACGATTTTCCGCCGATGAGAGGAAAGTCCTCAACATTAAGCTGAGATTGACGTCGACACCACATGGAAATTACCTTTCCTGTCACGGTTACCAGAATACATAGCAAGGATCACTGTGTGAGCACGCAGTAGCAAGCTGAGACGCATCTTAAAAGCGAACTGTTGAAATTTCGTCCGGAATTTAGGCTGAAGCCTGACGCCGGGAGAGATGAACCTTCTTAGAGAATTGTTTTATGGCATAAAGATTAGCCTCACAATGAAGAAAATTTTGGTACAAAGCGGAATACTAAAACAACAGAGATTTTACATACAAATATATTACTAACAAAGTAATAAGCTACTAGGCGAGAAAACATTAACTATGAAAATAAACAATGCGGTAAATGCGACAATGCGAGGTTCATGCCAACAATCAATAGTTATAGAAAGAAAATTGTCATACGAGTACAGATTTGTAGCACTGTTTGTCTAACCTCTAACTATTACGCTGATCTACTTAAACAACGCATTTTCAATAAGTAGTTGGGAGCTATTTTTCTCTTTGCCTGTAAGTAGTTGTGAAAGGATGCTGTAACAACTGATCATCTTAAGATGTTGAAAAGGCTACTACTTAACGTTTTATATCTCATAAAGTGTTATGATTTTAAGTAAAATCAATGTTCTTGGCTATATAATGAAAAATGAATGAGTAACAATAATAATAATCTATAAAATGAAAGGAATTTATTGTACTTATAGTTGTATATGAATCTCATATATGTACGTGCTGTGCGTAAAAGCTTTCGTGTGGTTTAGTGAGGCGAAACCGTCGGCAATGCCGTCAGAGCTCATACTAAATCTTTGTGTGATACCTATCGCGTGTTCTAGTATACACAGTTCCAGCCATTTACTATCGCAGCAGTAGTCTTAAGACACCCAAAGGTTGCCAGATATCAGTAAGAGGACAAAGTACATTGTAGGCAGTACTAAGTCAAAGCGAATCGGCACCGCAGATTTCTAACTCAAAGGAGAGTTTTGGGAACGCTTTTACACTGTGTATTGTGTACAGGTCTCAGTCACGAGAAACGTGGTAAAATTCATCGCTTTTATACTTTAATAAGTTTCTGCATCTAACACTACGTCAGTGAAAATTAACAAATCAATACTCAATGAGATTCAACAGCTAAGCATGTTTCTGTAGTTACCAAATTTGGCAGTGATGACAAGGCTGTCGAAGTAAGGCTCACACCAAAGCACAACATTTTTGGTGTAGAAATTTTATGACAAAACGATTTATTGCCCATAAATGAGATTCTACAGCGCACAAACATCTAATGCAGTACAAGAATATGGTGAACAACTTATTATTTTAGCCAATGAAATTGCCTCGAGTTTCTATTCATTAAACATGATAGTGATAATGAAGCAAAGACAAAGCCGTGATCAGGCGCTACAAGAATTAATATTTATTTATTTGTCAATAAATGAACATACGTGAAGAATTTCTATCAACAACAGTTGGTTGACCTCTCTCTCTCTCTCTCTCTCTCTCTGTCTCTCTCTCACTCTCACTGACGTAGTGGATATACAGGGTGGTCCATGGATAGTGACCGGGCCAAATATCTCACGAAATAAGCGTCAAATGAAAAAAAATCAAAGAACGACACTTGTTTAGCTTGAAGGGGGGAACCAGATGGCGCTATGGTTGGCCGAGCTGCCCGAAGTCAAACGGATATCAACTGCGTATTTTTAAATATGATCCCCCATTTTTATTACATATTCATGTAGTACGTAAAGAAATATGAATGTTCTAGTTGGATCACCTTTTTCGCTTTGTGATAGATGGCGCTGTAATAGTCACCAACGTATAAGTACGTGGTATCACGTAACATTCCGCCAGTGCGAAGTCATTCTTGTATCGTGGATGTCAGTGAAACCCGAGATGAACAGCACACTCGGTAAAGATTCAATACAAGACATGTTATATCATATCGCTTCCCCTTAACCTTACTTTCTTTTATTTTCTGAATATTGTAGTACTTCGATTCCCACCATTAATAACACAAACAGGAATAACACTTCGCAGCACAGTTAGTGAATTTTCTACGGTTTTGTACATTTTTAGTATCTAAAACTAATTAACAGTAATATTTATTACAACGTCTCGTTATATTTCACGTTTTGTGGATCGGAGTATATGTTGTGCTGGTGAATATTGTAAGAGTGAAAGAGTGAAGAGGCAGCATCTAGGAGATGCTGATTCTGCTACTGCTATTTGTGTTACTCATATGTAAACTGGAAGAACAGAGATTGGGTTTCCAGAATTTCTACGATGATTTGGCACGCCGGATTTATCGTCATTCCTATTACAGATGGTAAAGAACCGGACACAATAAAAGAAGCGAGGTAGAGATTTCTATGTAATATGAACTAAATATCTCATTATTTTATATAACTTGTTTTGACAAATATAATATAGAAACGATAAAAATAAACACATACTTCTACTGACGATTACCTGCAGACAAGTATTGCAGCTAATACCGCACGCGATGCTACAAAGATGGCGGTAGTATCGCATTCACAAGGTATAGAAGGAGCTGACATTTGTAGTGAGGTGATTCATGTGTTAAGGTTCCTGACGTGATTATGGACACACGACGGAAATTAATAGATTTTGAACAAGGAATAGTAGTTCGATCAAGACGCATGGGGAGTTTCATTTCGGAAATCGCTAGGGAAAGCAATATTCCGATGTCCTCAGTGCCAATAATGTGCCGAGAATAGCAAATATCAGGCATTACGTTTCATCATGGACAACACAGACACCTAAGGCCTTCCCTTAACGACCTAGAGCAGCTGCGTTTGAATAGAATTGTCAGTGCAAATAGAAAAGCGAAACTGTGTGAATTAAAGCCATAAATGAAAGTGGGACCCATGAGTAACTTAAGTAATAGAGAAAAGTCTGCACGAGCACATTTTGCATTGTTGAATAACTTCCTCTACCTCCTGTAGCCTGGTACAGTGCTGCAGTAGTATATATGGCAATGTCGCAATTTAATTATGCTAATTAATCAATTTAATTATGCAAACTAGCTCAAACCGTCACCTCACCCTTCCCCCTTCCCCATTCCCACCTGCCCTATTGGTGGGAATTGCGAATTTTGGCAGGATATTCAGAAAATGGTGGAAATTAAAAAAATGGCGGGAATTTTTTTGTCGCAAGACTGTGCTGATGTCTTACTCCCTCCCCTTACTCGGTGATTGCCGGGAAATTCAAAATGTCTTCTGCCCTTTCCGGGACTCGAGCACCAGTCCTTCTGGGTAAAAAACCCAAGTGCATCTCCCTACACAAGGAAACAATTTGTCTCTGTCCAGCTGCAGAAGAGGAAAGTTAGGTTAGCGTATTGGAAAACTCACTTAAAGATTGCTCCTAATTAGGTAAATACTCGTAAAGATGGATCCAATTTACAGAACTATATGAATAGCGCTACTCAAGGAGCGCTGTAACTCGCAATACAACTCAGAAATTGACAATGTCATACAACTGGTGTTATCCCAGTGGAAAAAAATTCACAATACCACTCGAAACTAGTAGCAGACATACTGAAAATAAGTAGTAACTCTACATAGGATGATCTGTTTACCTACAAGTCGAAATAAATATCTCTGCTCTATTTTTGTGAATTGGTGGGGAAAAGGTTGGAGTGGAAGACTGTATCTTTATTTTTTGCACGAAACGTGTTCATCTGACGAGGTGTTGCAGTTGGACAGAGAGGAGGTTAACAAATGTATTATCTCTTAGCATACGACTGAGGACTGTGCCTGTAGCCTACTACACAAGGAATCAAATGGACGAAAGTAGGGGGAATACCTTTTAGCAAATAATGGTGATGCAGCAGGATGAACTGCAGATGCATTCCTCAACTCATAGAGACTATAGCCTGCTCTGCATCTGTTCACGTTTCTGAAATGGCCAGTCAATCCACAGTGCAGGAGACGACTTCGCGTACTCACCGACGTCCCATTCTATTAACCGGGTGTGTCTCACTGTTTGATGTTGGAGTTTACTACAGACGCCTCCAGCTGCATTGCCATATGCCATTCTCAACACACAGCCTGCAGCCCTGGTACTCGAAATTCAAATACACAGTTCTCTTTTTATTTCTTGCCAACTCCATCCTATTCCATTGCCCCCTGGCCGTGCGTGGCACGTGTTCCAGCCATCATGTATTTTACACCCTCTTTTTAACGTACTTCCACCTCACTACGTTAATTTAATTTCTACTGTCACTGAGTTGCTGCTTGGCCTGGTCGTGACCGGCGCTAGCAGCGCGTGTCGATATATCCCTCTCGTAGTGTCTTTGCTCGACTCCTATTACTTCCCGGTCGTTGCCTATCCTAACAGAGTTCGGGTCGCGAGTTCAGGCTGCCACTCAGTTGGAACGCGTAAGGACCGCAGTCCCTACCTGACAGTCGGGTAGTTGCAATACGGCACTAGTGCAGTCGGGTTGGGGCAGCAGTGAGGTCTGCGTCGACATGGCACGCGCTACCATAGCCGCCACGCATTACTTGAGCTGGGCCACTGTCTTGGTGGATCGTCGGTCGGTCGTCGTACCTTACGACGCGTTTTGGCTCGCCGATCGTTTTGGAGTCGGTTGTGTGTGTGTGCATCGAGTCCCGATATGTCTTCGTGTGTGCTTAGTTAGTGTTGGGTATCGTTCAGGTCTTACTGTAAGTGTTTGTCAGGTTGTGTGTGTAGTTGACCTTATTTCCACCGACCACTATTTTAGATGTTGTCGGCATTCTGCGGCGAGTCGGTCGGTTTCTGCAGACCAGGGAAGTTCTCTCAGAGCGGTGCAGCCAGCTGGATCCACTGGCGGTCCCTGCGCAGTGTCGGATCGTGTGTAGAGCTGTCCGATCGCTACGACCTTCTTGGTTCACCGACCCAGGACGTCAAAGTTGAGTAGTTTTTCAACTACACGAGCCACATCCATTCATGTTGTGTGGTTCATTTCGGCGGTTCACTGTTGGGGAGGTTTTCTTGTGAGCAACACCGAGTGTTTCTATTGCTGAAATTCAGCCGCCATGCGGTACAGTTAACTATATTACCGTATTTCAATTTCAAGTGTACCAGCGGAATTTTCTGCCTTGTGGCCGTTAGTGTTTTGGTTACCTGCCCTGGCCACTGACGTAAATTCAGGCAGTGTTCCTTTTGGGTGAAGTTAACTATATTACCATATTTAAAATTCAAGTGTACCAGCGGAATTTTCCGAATTGTGGCCCGTTAGTGTTCCGGTTACCTGCCCTGGCCACTAACGTAATTTCAGGCAGCGTCCTTTCCTCACCGGTTGTCACTATCCAACATGATGTGTAGTTTTGACAGCCAATACATATTTCATTCGGGATAATCACATTCGTAACGTTTTGTGTTGGAGTCCTCATGTACCGATTGGTGGCAAGCAAGTCGTTTTGTCGGTCGATCCTTGGCAGTCCCCCTGGTTGGGTTTCGACGGATTAAGTGTAGTTGGGACCACCACCTGTGTCACCTAAGTCAACACGGGCAGACGATCTCCCTGGAGGCTTCTGAGCGCCGTTTTCTTTATTTTCCTTCTCACAGGTGTTTAATTGTCTGCTTATAATGTATCATAAGCAATGATTTGAAAAATTCTTGCTTCTACTGGATTTTATGTATTTTTGAAATTTGGAAAATCAGTTGTGGGCCTTCAGCCACTTAAATTCTTAATCTAAAAAACAATGAAAACTTTGCGGCCTGCTGCCTTTCAAAGATTATGGTAATTTATTTCAGAAGCTTTAAAATTTTACTGTCAGCCTTCAGTCGTTTGTATTGCATCTTGTTTATGTTTGTCTATTCACCCTTGCCTTGAGGCTCTCTATATATATAATTATTTTATATGCATTTTAACTACACGTTTTTACCACTTGAGATTTATCTTGGTGCTTTAAGATTTAATTTTTTGAGGCCTTCAGCCGTAAAATAATTGCCTTTTTGATTCTCGTACTTCTAAAGGTTCGGTTATGTGCCGTTTGGTTTAAAGGTGTTATAAAATTACAACAAAATTACAATTTTGAATGAACCTGAGCTACACCTTATTATTCCCTTTCCACAATCCTAATCACCTGTTTTGCCCAGCGGATTTAGCGGGCGTCTCACCTCCTAGCGGTCACCTTGGTATAGCTGCCGAGTAACTAGTAGTCTGATAGACAGTAAGGAGGCACAGGGCAGCAGACCATAACTGAAGTGTAGAGAGACCAATACACGCTACTGTAACCGATGGAAAATGCTTCACTGTTCTAATTACGCAACAAATTTGTAATTAAAAAAAACAGTACTCGTAAACAGCTGGTCATAGTACAGCACATGTACTGGAAATTGAGAAAAAATCATTCTAATAGGGCAACTAATGGAAAAACTGATCCCAAAAGATTGCACCAGGAAAGACCGGCAGCAGTTTCACCTTAATGTGCAATCACCCCTCATTCCTGCCTCTTCTCATTGTAGACAGAGATACAAGCCTCTTCTATCCTGTTGCTGATGTACTACAAAGATATCCATCTGGTGGTAGTGATAAACTGTTTCTGGTCTCCATAAATCAGTCACAGATGGCGAAAGACTCAAGGAAAGAATGCTTCCTGCGAGCCGTTAAAATTATTTCTTCGGAAAGACTGGTACCACTGGAAATACAACGAAAGTTGGGAGAACCCCGCAGAATTCATTTTCTGAAGTCTGCTAGTGGCAGCATGGGTAGCGGCGGCCGCGGCCTGCTACTGCCCAACCTGCCCCAGCAAGCAGAGTCTTCGGCCAGCCGCAGTTGGAGGGCAGCATCCCTGGTGGAGCACGTGGCCGGGGCGGCCAGCGCTATCGATGCAGACAAAAGCTACACGTACACAATAGCCTACGACCTCTGTGGGCAACAGGACAAAGCGAGATAAATGATGGCTACCCCAAACAAAGACGACCGCTTGTTGTCTGCCTAAAAGTGCAGCTGCGACCGCCTAGGAGAGGCACACGCCGCCAGCACCGATCGCAGGAAATGCTCGCCGTTCTGAGAGAGATACTTTTTAAGTGTAACAATTGTATTTAACTTCGACGCACACTGAATAAGCGAGCATCTATTAAAGAAACACAATCGCGGCAGTAATAAAGGTCTTGTTTCTACAAAACCCTGTATAGCGAGCATCTATTAAAGAAACACAACCGCGACAGTAATAAAAGTCTTCTTTCTACGAAAATAGGTGTAGTCCATCAGTATAGCTCACATCTCTCTCCCTCTCTCTCCCTCCCCACCTCCCATTATTTTGTGACATCCAATAACGTGAAAAAAAACTATAGCACTGCAGCAAGTTAATGGCTCTGAGCACTATGGTACTTAACTTCTGAGATCATCAGTCCCCTAGAACTTAGAACTACTTAAACCTAACCAACCTAAGGATATCACACACATCCATGCTCGATGCAGAATTTGGACCTGCAACCGTAGCGGTCGCTCGGTTCCAGACTGTAGCGCCTAGAACCGCGCGGCCACTACGACCGGCTGTTGCCAATTCCAGACGAGGAAACCACAGAAGTCGGAGTTCTACAGCGATAAATCTGACAGATGTTATTAACTTATCTCACATCTCCTCCGCATGTCCACCCTGCATGAAATCAAAGAAACATCATTTTGCTGCGAAAACTACCAATCACTGCAGAACATCCTCGTTATTTCGAAAGTCTCATTGGGGTAAAAAAGTGAGAACTTTAAACTCTAAAGAAAAAAGAAACATATAGTCGAACAAAACACACATGTTAACCGATTTATTTCATTTAGATAATCGAAGAAACATCCATCATTTTGCTGTGAAAACTACCATTCACTGCAGAACGTCCTCGTTGTCCCGAAACTCTCGTTGCGATAAAAAAGTGAGAACTTCAAACTGTAAAGAAAAAATAAACACACAGTCCAACAAAACATCCATGTTAACCGAGTTCTTTCAGTTTTATGGACAAAATTAAATGGTTTGAGTGCATCCCTTACGTTCAAATCAATGTCTGTAAATAAATTGTCATTCTCTTGGGTATTACAAACATTTCAGACAAGTGAAATAACATTAGAGACTGCAGCCTTTTACGGTCTCTGTTCACATGTTGGAAACAACAATCATTTTACGTTCGGCACCAACATGGTTCGGAGTTTTGTGTAGTATGGCACGTTCCGTTTTACCAGTGTATTGCTGTATCGCTCTGGCATTTTAAGACATGTAAAAACAAGTCGTGAAAGCATGCCTTGTAAAAGAATTTCTTAACGTCTCCTAGCAGAAAACCCTATAAGATTTCACCAATACTTCGAAAACAGATATCATCTGCGACAGGTAACAGAATCCAGGTGTTCCGCCTCAAAGGGGCCAAGACTACTGCCCCGACATAATACATACATGTACATGATCACTGTTACGGCGTTGACTATCCCCGGAAGGTGCTGCTCACATCACACGTGGGGCAGTAGAAATAAAAAGACAGTTATTTTTACCTTACTGGTAAAAATAAACTGGCAGGCATCGCAGCATATGGATACAGGATGAGTCTGCAGCACTGCGGAACAACTCCAAACAGCTGTCTGACCTCTACATTTAATCCCATGTTCCGCAGTGGCAAGTAGTAGATGTCCAGTGTTCCATCAAGGGTCTCTCCATCTCAAACAAGTGTTGTCAGTCAATCACTATGTGTTAATTAACAGTGCACTAGTGGGCACAAGGGATGGGGAAGACATTATTTATATGGGATGGTGTAATGTAATCAGCACTGCAGTTGATAGTGCGATCAAGTTTTGCGATTTTTCCAGTTGTTCCGTAATTTCAAAGCCAGCCAATGACCCATCTGAAAGATTCCCAATTTCCGTATCATCGCTATGCTGCCCATTAACTACGCTCATGCTAATAAATTAAGGATAATGCTGATACACGGTGAAACAACGCTCTGGTGGCCGGTTTGCGGATTTAAATCACCTCGGGGTATGACCATACGGTGCATATGACCCGCGGTCGTTGCACGGTGGCGCTGGCAGCAGTCCACTTACGCTGAGTTGCGATGGTGCGTGTCAGAGTACGGTGCAGCGAGTAACTGTACAGACGTTTTCAGACGTGTTAATGGCGACTGTGTGTTGAAAATGGCTCAAAGAACACATGTTGATGACGGTATTAGGGGTAGAATGCTAGAGCGACTGGAGGCTGGTCAAACACAGCAGGTCCTAGCACGGATCCTACGTGTGTGACAAAATGTGATCTTAAGATTATTACAACGATTCCAGCAGAGAGGAAACTTGTCCAGGTTCTACAGTATGGGAGACCCACAGTGTGCAACACTAAAAGAAGACCGATATCTCTCCATCAGTGCTCGCAGACGGCCACGGAGTACTGCAGATAGCCTTGCTCGGGACATTACCGCAGCCACTAAAAATGGTTCAAATGGCTCTGAGCACTATGCGACTTAAAATCTGAGGTCATCAGTCCCCTAGAACTTAGAACTACTTAAACCTAACTAACCTAAGGACATCACACACATCCATGCCCTACGCAGGATTCGAACCTGCGACCGTAGCAGTCGCACGGTTCCGGGCTGAAGCGCTACACCGCTCGGCCACACCGGCAGGCACCGCAGCCACTGGAACACTTGTCTCCAGACACACAGTCTACAGACGACTGAACAGACATGGTTTATTCCCGTAGAGTTCTACAAGGTGCATTCCACGGACCCCTGGGCACAGGAGAGCTCGTAAAGCCTGAAGTTAAGCACATAGTACATGGTCACTGGAACCGTGGTCCGAGGTTATGTTCACAGACGAGTCGAGTTATAGACTGAACAGTGATTCTCTCCAGGTTATCGTCTGGCATGAACCAGGAACCAGATACCAATTCCTTAATGTGTTTGAAAGAGACCTGTATGGTGGTCGTGGTTTGATGGTGTGGGGTGGGATTAGAGATTGGTTCACGTACACCCCTGCATGTCTTTGACAGAGGAACTGTAACAGGTCAGGTGTATGGGGACGTCATTTTCCACCAGTTTGTCCGCCTTTTTAGGGGTGCAGTGGGTCCCACCTTCCCCCTGATGGATGAAAACGCACGGCTCCACCGAGCTGCCATCGTGGAGGAGCACCTTGAAACAGGAGATATCAGGCGAATGTAGTGGACTGCCTGTTCTCCTGACCTAAACCCCGTCGAGCACGTCTGGGATGCTCTCGGTCGACGTATTGCTGAACCTCTTCAAATCCCTACGACACTTAAGGAGCTCCGACAGGCACTGGTCAAGAATAGGAGGCTATACCCCAGCAGCTGCTCGACCACCTGATCCAGAGTATGCCAACACGTTGTGCTGCGTGTGTACGTGTGCATGGTGATCATATCCCAACTGATGTCGGGGTACATGGGCAGGAAACTGTGGTGTTTTGTAGGCACGTGTTTTGGGACAGTTTTCGCAACTTATCACCAATACCGTGGACTTACAGATCTGTGTCGTGTGTGTTCCCTATGTGCCTATGCTATTAGCGCCAGTTTTGTGTAGTGCCACATTGTGTGGCACCACATTCTTCAATTATCCTTAATATATGAGCACGAGTGTACTCTTAGAGTACCATATACTAGACTGCTAATGTAGATAAATGACTTTGTAATACATAATTTGGTCATATACACTAATGTATATCAGACATCGTCGTACACCGATGCATTTAGATTATCTACTTATTTCTAGCACATCGTTCATATTGCGGAATTCAAGATTACGACTGGCCATCTTTCCCTGTATTGATGGGAGTCAGAGAGTACTCTTGCATTCGCAGGCTAACGTTGGAGTTGGAAATATCTCCCCACATTGTCCTGACCAAACGTCCAAGCAGTATTGTTGCCAATTGAATTAGCAACTGACCATAAGTAGTAGAATACTATACCTCTCGTCTCGTGAAGGAACAGCGTGAGCTGAGTCCGTAACTGCTGTTCAGCGAAGAATGTTCCGCATCAACCTTACTCACAGCGCCTATCTCGCCAAATGCATGCACCTCGAGGAGGTTAGCACACGTTATCGGTGTACAGTAGACTTGAGATTACTATGGCGCTGTAACAGACGGTTAAGAAGAAAGGTGTGCTTTTTGCGTCACGGAGATCCAGACGGATTGAGTTTTAAACATTTTACGTAAATCAGCTGTGCAGTCAGTTCAGTGTCTCGAGTCGAGTCGGTACCAAGAAGGTACTACCACGAGAGAAAGTATAGTGGATCGTAAACACACGTGCTCCTAAGGTTACGTAGTTCTGCATTTAAAAACGCTATAATGTTAAAACCATATGGTTCCCGAAGTGTTAATTGTGCAGAATGCAATGCTCTTAATACTCTAAGTCTAATGCAAGACCTACGTGTCCGGCATCTGACACACAACCACTCTGCAAGTGTTCCACCCCAATCACTAAGGTGACAGATTTTAACATTATAAAACTACTTCCTTCTACACTATTCTGGTATCCTAGGAAGTGACCGAGCTTTCCCTCACTACGAAGGTGTGGTCGGTGTATGACCGCCGTTCTAACTGCTTGTAAACCAACTAGAACGAAGTTGGGAGCTTTGCGTTCTGTCTTTTATGAAATTGACGCAATTTATACGTCTTTTCTAAGTCGCAAACATTCGTACCCTCAGTCACATTTCCCGTGCCAGTCGTGATTATTAGTAGTAGTTGTGGTTTTGCCGGATGTGGCCATTCCTCACTAGGAAGTAGTGCGAGGAAAAACGTCATGAATATTTTCGTTAGTTCATCAGATGAGTTACCTCTCACGGCCTGCTGCATGAAAGTTCACACGAAGAAACGACTTCCTACGACGGAGTAAACACGGTGCTGGCAGCCTTTCTCTTGCACGCGGAAGTGATGGTAGATAGTTTTGCTCATATGTAGGATAATACAGCAGTTTCGTTCTAACACCCCGTCCCAATAGTACATATCACAATATTAAGGTGGTACGCAGTGCCATGTTTCATGTTTCATGAGACCACAAGGTCAGCCGGGTCCAGGGTCCGTCCAGGGTTCAAAGGTCAGCATGGCGGCGTCACTGTCCCGCTGAGATGGTTGTCCTTTTAGGACACTATCTGGGCAAGCACCCACGCCTGCATTAAGTTGGCACGAGCGTAGCACAAGCAGAAATAATAACACGATCGATATTTCGGTATATAAGGGAGAGAAATTGCAGGTTCGTGCATCATGAGCTCAGCTCCTGCAGTTGCCGCATCATCGCTAATAAGTCTGTTCCAGAATTTGATTCTTCTCCTAAAAAATGGTTCAAATGGCTCTGGGCACTATGGGACTTAACTGCTGTGGTCATCAGTCCCCTAGAACTTAGAACTACTTAAACCTAAGTAACCTAAGAACATCACACACATCCATGCCCGAGGCAGGATTCGAACCTGCGACCGTAGCAGTCGCGCGGTCCCAGACTGAGCGCCTAGAACCGCTAGACCACCGCGGCCGGCGATTCTTCTCCTAAATACATGTGGAACAACATTGCTGGTGATAACCGACCCTAACTCGGTAATATCGATTTTGGACTACATGTGTGAAACACTGTCCTGGATATGGATACATATGTTTCGCATCCTTTAATTTAGAACTTCTCTGCAATACTTATATCGCCGTTGTTGAAGTATGCGTTACGAACACCCAAGTAGTTCACAGGGGGAGGGTGGAATTAAAACCGAATGCAGACAGAGCGTTATTTTAAAGCTTTTCTCGGTCTTGAGTGTATGGCTACACCCAAACCACATCAGATATTTCGTGATATATTTGCTCTAATTTTATGTATTATCGGTAAAATTAGCAATTTTTCTATATTTTCATGATTTTACATACTTCGTTCTATTTCACTTAATTTTACGCACTTCCCATCAATTTTTCGTAATTATACTAGGTTTTCCTCGAATTTTGCCGACATCATGTCATTTTTCATATTGTTATCGTCGATAGTTTTCCACAGGTATATGCTAGTACTGCTGACGTACGTTGTTAGATTTTATACTAGTATATTTGCGCTTCTTATACAACAGCCTACTATGAAAATCCTAAGAATTCCGCTTCTCGCTGTGATCTACATGGATGCATTTTGGCTAGGACGACCATGGAAATTATAGTAACACTCGCTTCGTACCTAGATGAGGCTCAATGAGCAATGCGGATGATGGATACATTGGAAAGTCGACGTCTGGAAACAATGCTGTGTATTGCTACGACAATTCTGAGAGGTTGTGTGCAGACTCATGCAGTGATGCACCTTGTGGAAACTCAAAGTCTGGCAACAGGTCTACATGTTCATTTGATTTCCACTCCATCGCGTAGGGAAGTGTAACATTGATTGACATGTATATAGAGTTGATTTATATTGCTGCTCGGATTTTTTCCCGTAAGTATATGCTCTTAATGCTTGCCAAATGAGCTTTGCTACTTCCTTTTATACCAGCCAACTTTCATACGTACCCACAACCCTATCAGAACATCTGCAAACCGTAGATTTCGGGTATTTTTTATCCTAGTAATAAGTTATTCGTTAGTTTACAGCGTATAGACTGCACGCATCTTCAGCCGTAAGTGTTTCCCTTCTCCCTAATTACGGCGTGCCTCTTCCCGGTAGCGTCTTGTATAGAAGCGGCAGCAAGTTATGTACTCAAAACCCCTACTGTCTGCCGCTGACGGCTGTACACATATGCACATAGAGACTCTGTATGTATTTTAGAAATCGGGAAATCTCAATTTCAACAACTTGTAAGTTAATTTCGACAGTCCTACAGCCCTGCAACTAGCGAAGTACTCATCGCAAAGAGGTTGTGTAGGGGATATAAGTACACTTAAATTCCTCCTGCTAAAGTGCATAATATTTTTGATACAAGTTGATATACCAATATTTGTAACAAGATTATCTAGATTCTCCAGTAACAACAACAGACCAAGGCGTCGCTCTGTGCCTATCAAATCACGATGACGCTATATGGCCATCCCTACTCCGTTATTTTGTATGCTAGATATCCATTCGACGTGAGGAGACAGCCCTTTGTGAATATTATTCTTATGCAAGAGACAGAACAACAGCTTAGTTTGGCGGTATAGTATAGCACTGTACTCCAGTGCACCCAGTCACTTGCAATCACACATTCTACAGATGCAGTGCATTCGCTCTATTTTCAGTACGTTTATGACTATGCATGTGTCGTGGATGGTCTCTCCAGGGCTCGTGATGGTATCGGTTGGATCGTAGGTGACTGGAAAACCATGGCCGGGTCAATGGCTCCCGATTTCAGCGGGTCAGTGCTGATGTAGTTCGAGCATGGCACACTCCCCACGAAGTCGTGGACCGAATTTTTCAACTAGGCACTGTGCAAGCTGGTGGTAGCTCCATAATAGTATGGGCTGTGTTCACATGGAACGCACTGGATTCTCTGGACCAACTGAACCGATCGGTGACAGGAAACGTTATTTTCTGCTACATGGGGACCTTCTGGGCCACTGTGGCCAAGCGATTCTAGGTGCTTCAATCTGGAACAGCGCAGCTGCTACAGTCGCAGGTTCGAGTCCTGCCTCGGGCATGGATGTGTGTGATGTCCATAGGTTAGTTAGGTTTAAGTATTTCTAAGTCTAGGGAACTGATCACCTCAGATGTTAAGTACCATTTGGCTTAGAGCCATTTGAACATTTGAGACCTTCTGAAGCCGTTCATGGACTTGATGTTCCAAACAACTACAGAATTTTTATCGCTGACAATGCTCCATGTCATCGGGCCACAAGAGTTCACTATTGATTTGAAAAACATTCTGGCCAATTCGAACGAAAGATTTGGCCACCCAGACCGCCTAATATGAGGCTCATCTAACATTTATGAGATATAACCGAGAGGTCAATTCTTGAACAAAATACTGCACCGACAACACTCGCAATTATAGGCTGCTGCAGAGGTAGCGTGACTCATTATTTCCGCAGGGGAGTTCTAACGACATGTCGAGTCCATGCCACGTCGATGATTTCCTACACTACTCTGGGCGAAATGAGGTCCGATACGATATTAATGGTATCCTATGAATTTTGTCACCTTTCTTTAATCTTACTACCAGCTACAGTAGTTCCGCTGATTTGGTGTTAGTGTGGCGTTTTAAAAGAGCATTGCAATTAGGACTGCATACAATGTGCCAAAACTTACGTATGTCAAGATAGTAAAATCTTCCCCACAACGAATGTTATTTCATGCTGTGACTAGGGTGAAAATACATGAAATAATTTATCAGAAACGACACACAGAGAGAGTGCTTGTTATTGGTAACCTGAGTTTAAAACAGTTTACAGAACATTAGACTGTAATCGACATTCAGACCATGAGGCCAACACAGCGTGTGAAATGGACTACTGAGACTTTTTTGGATTACGATTCGTTACTATACGTCAAACTTCGAAGAAATGACTGTTACGATAACTTCAAACAAGGAATTAGCAGAAAAACACCAGTAATGCACGCGTGTCGACAAAAGGCGTCCAGGTAATCTATGATGTGGGAAAATCGAGGTCTTAGGTGCGATATATCCTTATCTGTGTGTGTGACGCTAGGGCTATTTTCATAAGAACTATACCATTCATTTTTAAGTAAATACGTAATCTGAGTAAGTTTTCATACAAATCATTACATAATTACATAAACGGTTTCATTTAAGGAACGTATATGTTCAAACTGCTATGGCAGGGGTTGGTAAATGATATTCATTTTTCTTTTCCCATCACATCTAAACGTAACGCCTGACACTCACACGTAAGTGTCATATCATTACGGCATGTCTGTTACTCAATTCGAAAAAGCATTAAGAGGATGATTTTGCGCTATGTTTGGGGAAACGCCGCCGGAATAGTTTCATCAAGCTATTGCTGGAGCAGTGAAGATCCGTAGCAGTCGATTGTGAATAAATTAAAACGGTCAGAGGAGCGCGTCTCACGCAGCAGTCATAGCAGAAAACGGTTCCAATTCCAGCTTACTGCACCCCTACACATTCCGCACAAGAAGCGAAACAAGAAAAGAAGAAAACCGGGAATTCCCTCTATGCACCTGTTGCTCCTCTGCCAACTCCGAAACACGAGGAGCTATATTCAGGGGCTCATATTTGTGATAGTACTACATATAAATTCGTCAAATCAGATAGAATTGTTTTACAAATCTCTTATTGACATTTCATAGAAGAAAACTCAGGAGCTCAGGACAGAAGTTTTTTTTTTTAGAATTTGCGTATGTCAACAATTCCGTAACAGATTGTAGAAGTTATTATTGGTTGCTGGCACTTTTACGTGAAAGGTTTTCAGTGTTAGAATCGTCTTCTTAGTTGAGAAAAGCGCAAATAAATTTGCTCTCCGTTTGCTTGGAGTGCCTGTGAATATGTAAGCCGTGTTGCACATCGCAAAATAAATGGGCGGATTTCGACATCCAAGATAATCTAAATGTTTGGAACATGGTAAAGGATTAGAACTTTATTGTTACGAGCTTTTTTATTACAGAATGCGGCCAGTTATATACCAATTACAATTCTTTTCTTCCCAGAGGTGCATCCTGGTGATGACCTGCTCCCGTTCTTTTTACATCATCCTCCTAGATTGTGGTTTTTGCTGTTAGACAGAAAAGTTTGCAGTATTGAGCAGTAGCCTGAAATTTTCTGTCCTCTGTCGTGTTCTCTGTGGGGATGTTTTCTCAAATCACTTGTTCTCTCTTCCAGCCATCCCATGATGATTTGTAATGTGGAAATGAAATCTAATTTTTTTGTTAGCCTCTTGACATTCTTTCTGTAAATATGACCGTAAAACTTTAGTCTCCTCTTTTTTATGTTTGTGATTGTTTCTATGTTTCTCCATAGATCTCCATTTCTGCTTTTTGTCCAGTTATTTTCCATATTATTTTGTGATCTTAAAATTATACTGAGTATTTTTCTTTCTTCTCCATTTCATCTTTTTCATCTCTTTTATTTAGTCTTAGGCACTCAGATCCGTAAATTGTTCTCCGTTTAGTAAATGTTGCGTAAAGCTCAATTTTTGCCTCGAATGATAGTGATCTTTACGTAAGTGTTGTGTGAGTTTATATGCTAATTCGATTCTCTTTGGTCTTTATTTACTTGTGGTGTTATCTAATGCATCTGGTTCTATTCATTCTCCCTAATACTTGAAATTGTTAACTCTTTTCATTTTCTGTGTTGTGTTTACGTCTATTTTTTCTGTTGTGTTTATTTCCAACGTAGAGCCTTTTGTCATACGATAATTGTAATAAAGCTTTAGCTACAATTTTGTGAAGTGTTTCTACCATTACCTTCACACCTGGTTTGTCCTTCGAAATTATTGAAATATAGTCTGCAAAAGCGAGACATTTCTCCTACTACCTTCCTCTTCCTTGTCCTAGATTGTTTCTTCGATGTTTTCATCTTCCACTTCTTTATTCCACCCACTCATGAGCTTGTCTAAGACCAGATTGAAGAGAATGGTTGTGAGCCCATGTCCTTGTCGAACACTTGTGTTTATTCTGAAGGTGAAACTGCATTGCAACTGACCATCAGCAGTTTATTTTTATAATGAATGTTACTCGTTTCCATCAGTTGACCATTATCAAGCTGAAGCAAAGCGTAACCATTTTCTCACTACAACATTCGAAGTGAACATCTTCGATTTAAGTAGAAAAACTTAATTTTCATAAACTGCAAAAGTCACATTTGTGTAGAAAACACACACACATGGCGTTCATAAATTTCATGCATTTTGAATGACCATAAATTTCGTATAAATTTATAGACCCTTTAATTTTGGGGTTTGGTTTTTTAGATTAAAATTTGGCTTTGATTTCTGTTAAAAAGTGGTCTGAATCTGTGCCTAGTTCTCTTCTGATCTGTACGTAGTGGATTTCTCTATAGTTTTGTTTGGGTTTTCCCACATGGTCTATCTGATATGAGTCTAAATAAGACCATATCTTCTTTCTCCTTGCTAATGTTCTGAGAAAGGCTGACATTTATGTAAGTCGAACTGTGTGCAGGAATTGATCAGCCTTTCTCCATTCTTACTAGTGTGTTTGCGTAACAAAAATTTTCTGCTGTTTCCTTGTATTTCTCTTTTCTACAAACTGTGCACTGAAGTCTGCTACAAGTAGTTTTATGTGGTACTTTGATACTTTTGATTTTCCATTTTCTGTCGTTTCCAAAATTTGTTCGACTTCCTCTGGATTTTACTGTTGCCATTGTTGGACAATGTGCATTTGCTTTTATGATCATATAGTTCTCGTTTACCGATTCAGGGAGAGAAGTTGTATTCGTTCCGGTAGAGACGCAAAATTTGTTATGGATTATGTTAGATTCCACTTGACAATAAAAGCTATTCCAATAATAGTAGCTTTCTGTTTATTCTTTATGTCCAAATTCCCTTTATAAATCTTGAAGCCCACTGATTCAAGTGCGATCTCATCTCCATATCTGGCTTCATGAAGTGCTAGTAAGAGTGTACTGGACCTGTTAAATACATCCGTGAATTGTTCGCTGTGCCTAGTAGGTGTTTTCTCCTTAGGTCGTATGCGAAGATTTCAAGGAGATTCATGACGCTCTAGTCTCTACAGAATCCAATGGCGTAGCCGCATAAAAGTTTCCTGTGATGAAGGTATTGTTTACTTCCTGGAGTACTTTTCCGTTGACTGTTTGCCGTCACGTCTTCGTTGAAAGTAAATTAAGGTGGTTAACCCCTTAAAGAGGTGTCACATCTGTGATCGAATCGCCAGATGGGTCTTAGTGTCCCCCCAATATGGGAATAGACGCGTTTCCTAGCCGACCACTTTGGTAACAGGGGCTATTGATTTTTACTGCAGCCATCAACATACAGGAAGACGCTGGTGGCCACATAAGCACTTGTTGCAAAATCATATGCGACTAGGATTTTTTTTCTGCTTGGAGTGTTGCCCCATCCACAATATCCACCGTATTTGAATACGTCTTCACCGCCTTTATTAGCTTTGAGGTGACACTGTCAGGAGAAGATAACTCATCCACTTTCGAGTGTTTTGCCAATGATATTAGTGTCTAGGGGACGCCGGCACGGTAGCTCAGCGTGTTCGGTCAGAGGGTTAGCTGCCCTCTGTAATAAAAAAAACTGAGTGAATGGATCAATAATGAACTTCAAAGGGCGTCTGGGGACGTCCGCCACGAACAATTGCAACGAACTATACCGAACCAAATGAGGTTAAAAAAAAGGGGGGGTAGCGCCTTTGATTCATAATCAAAACGTCTTCGGTCCCGGGTTCGATCCCCGCCACTGCCTAAATTTTGATAAATAATCAGCATTGGCGGCCGAAGACTTCCGGCATAAGAAGTCAGCCTCATTCTGCCAAAGAGGGCGGAGGAGCGGATAGAGGTTCAGGACACTCTCTTGTCTTAGGGGTGGGAAATTGCCCCTAAAGGCGGAAGAATCAGCAATGATCAACGACATGAGGATGCAGAAGGCAATGGAAACCACTGCATTAATGACACGTAACGTGTATCCACAGGACATGTGGCCTGTAATTGAAGAAGTGTCATGATGATGTCTCCATTGGCAAAAGATTCCGGAATAGTCCCCCATTCTGATCTCCGGGAGGGTACTCCCAAGGGGGAGGTTACCATTAGAAAAAGATTGAATAATCTACGAAAGGATGACGTTCTACGAGTCGGGGCGTGGAATGTCAGAAGCTTGAACGTGGTAGGGAAACTAGAAAATCTGAAAAGGGAAATGCAAAAGCTCAATCCAGATATCGTAGGGGTCAGTGAAGTGAAGTGGAAGGAAGACAAGGATTTCTGGTCAGATGAGTATCGGGTAATATCAACAGCAGCAGAAAATGGTATAACAGGTGTAGGATTTGTTATGAATAGGAAGGTAGGGCAGAGGGTGTGTTACTGTGAACAGTTCAGTGACCGGGTTGTTCTAATCAGAATCGACAGCAGACCAACACCGACAACGATAGTTCAAGTATACATGCCGACGTCGCAAGCTGAAGATGAACAGATTGAGAAAGTGTATGAAGATATTGAAAGGGTAATGCAGTATGTAAAGGGGGACGAAAATCTAATAGTCATGGGCGACTGCAATGCAGTTGTAGGGGAAGGAGTAGAAGAAAAGGTTACAGGAGAATTTGGGCTTGGGACAAGGAATGAAAGAGGAGAAAGTCTAATTGAGTTCTGCAACAAGTTTCAGGAGGAGGAGGAGATTAGTGTTTAACGTCCCGTCGACAACGAGGTCATTAGAGACGGAGCGCAAGCTCGGGTGAGGGAAGGATGGGGAAGGAAATCGGCCGTGCCCTTTCAAAGGAACCATCCCGGCATTTGCCTGAAGCGATTTAGGGAAATCACGGAAAACCTAAATCAGGATGGCCGGAGACGGGATTGAACCGTCGTCCTCCCGAATGCGAGTCCAGTGTGCTAACCCAAGTTTCAGCTAGTAAAAGAATCACAAGAGGAGGAGGTATACTTGGAAAAGGCCGGGCGATACGGGAAGATTTCAATTAGATTACATCATTGTCAGACAGAGGTTCCGAAATCAGATACTGGATTGTAAGGCGTACCCAGGAGGAGATATAGACTCAGATCACAATATAGTATGCTGAAGTTCAAGACATTTGTCAGGAAGAATCAATAAGCAGAGAAGTGGGATACCGAAGTACTAAGGAATGGCGAGATACGTTTGAAGTTCTCTAACGCTATAAATACAGCAATAAGGAATAGCGCAGTAGGCAGTACAGTTGAAGAGGAATGGACATCTCTAAAAAGGGCCATCACAGAAGTTGGGAAGGAAAATATAAGTACAAAGAAGGTAAAGGCGAAGAAACCACGGGTAACAGAAGAAATACTTCAGTTGATTGATGAAAGGAGGAAGTACAAACATGTTCCGGGAAAATCAGGAATACAGTAACACAAGTCGCTGAGGAATGAAATAAATAGGAAGTGCAGGGAAGCTAAGACGAAATGGCTGCAGGAAAAATGTGAAGACATCGAAAAAGATATGTGATAGAAGAAGAAACAGGCGCCGATTAAGAAGAGATAGGGGATCCAGTATTAGAATCGGGATTTAAAAGAGCTTTGGAGGACTTACGGTCAAATAAGGCTGAAGGGATAGATAACATTCAATCAGAATTTCTAAAATCATTGGGGGAAGTGGCAACAAAACGACTATTCACGTTGGTGTGAAGAATATATGAGTCTGGCGATGTACCATCTGACTTTCGGAAAAGCATCATCCACACAATTCCGAAGACGGCAAGAGCTGACAAGTGCGAGAATTATCGCACAATCAGCTTAACAGCTCATGCATCGAAGCTGCTTACAAGAATAATATACAGAAGAATGGAAAAGAAAATTGAGAATGCGCTAGGTGACGATCAGTTTGGCTTTAGGAAAAGTAAAGGGACGAGAGAGGCAATTCTGACGTTACGGCTAATAATTGAAGCAAGGCTAAAGAAAAATCAAGACATTTTCATAGGATTTGTCGACCTGGAAAAAGCGTTCGACAATATAAAATGGTGCAAGCTGTTCGAAATTCTGAAAAAAGTAGTGGTAAGCTATAGGTAGAGACGGATCATATACAATATGTACAATAACCAAGACGGAATAATAAGAGTGGACGATCAAGAACGAAGTGCTCGTATTATGAAGGGTGTAAGACAAGGCTGTTGGCTTTCGCCCCTACTCTTCAGTCTGTACATCGAGGAAGCAATGATGGAATTAAAAGAAAGGTTCAGGAGTGGAATTAAAACACAAGGTGAAAGGATATCAATGATACTATTCGCTGATGACATTGCTATCCTGAGTGAAAGTGAAGAAGAATTAAATGGTCTGCTGAACGGAATGAACAGTCTAATGAGTACACAGTATGGTTTGAGAGTAAATCGGAGAAAGACGAAGGTAATGAGAAGCAGTAGAAATGAGAACAGCGAGAAACTTAACATCAGGATTGATGGTCACGAAGTCAATGAAGTTAAGGAATTCTGCTACCCAGGCAGCAAAATAACCATTGACGGAAGGAGCAAGGAGGACATCAAAAGCAGACTCGCTATGGCAAAAAAAGCATTTCCGGCCCAGAGAAGTCTACTAATATCAAATACCGGCCTTAATTTGAGGAAGAAATTTCTGAGGATGTACGTCTGGAGTACAGTATCGTATGGTAGTGAAACATGGACTGTGGGAAAACCGGAACTGAAGAGAATCGAAGCATTTGAGATGTGGTGCTATAGACGAATGTTGAAAATTAGGTGCACTGATAAAGTAAGGAATGAAGAGGTTCTACGCAGAATCGGAGAGGAAAGGAATATGTGGAAAACACTTATAAGGAGAAGGAACAGGATGATAGGACATCTATTAATATATCAGGGAATGACTTCCATGGTACTAGAGGCAGCTGTAGAGGGCGAAAACTGTAGAGACAGAGATTGGAATACGTCAAGCAAATAATTGAGGACGTAGCTTGCAAGTGCTACTCGGAGATGAAGAGGTTAGCACAGGGAAGGAATTCGTGGCGGGCCGCATCAAACCAGTCAGTAGACTGATGACAAAAAGAAAAAAAAAATTGTGTCTTCACCCACCTCAGAAGCTGATAATCTTCTTCACCTCGTATTGCACACTGCTAACTGCCTGCCCTTGCCCTTTACCAAGGGACGAGCTATTAGAAATAGACTGGCGCACATCGGTTGTCTGGACCGTTGAGTACTGAGCACACCGCCACGTCGAGGCTTAGTCGTTGGGAGGATTGTTACCTATTTTACGTTACGACTTTGTTTCACCTATGAAGCTAAATGCTTCCTGTAACTCAGTTCTGTCACAAGAGATTCACTAATTTGAAGAGTTTGAAAAGACATGTTATACTTAATCTTTGAAATATACACTAAATCGTAGACATTATGTTTTAGGCATTTCTTGATACGAGACATCTACGCATTCTACTTATCACAATTATTAACTGACATGTTTGCCTTACATGTTACACATCAGCCTATGTAAATAGCTCACACAGTTAAAAGCCAATACTGAAAACATACCGTATTTATTCAGAATTAACTCAGCTTCTTATATCAAAACAAAGAATTGACTGCCGACATTCCCAAAGAAAAATTAGCGTCAGATACATTTCCTTTTTCTTGCCATCAATCAATGAAGCAGTTTTTCCTCTTTTATTTCTTCAGGATAATAATTAGCGAAGATCGTATAGTCATTTTTCATGTTAGAGTTCGGGAAACCTTTGGAACATGATAAGATTGCTGTGTTTCAGATATTCATGTAATGTCGTGATTTTAGATTTGGTTCAAGTAGTAGCAGTTTTATTGATGTGTGGTCACCTGTACAGTAACGTTTTACTTATCTATATCGGCGTGTTCATACATAAACTGCAAATAACTGTAAAGTACGTTATAGAACTTGCTTAGCACTGTACAAAATCTTAGGCATGAAACGTATTCGCATATACCAATATGAACAACGGTCTGCTGTTTAAGGGAATGATGATAATGAAAATTTTCTCCGGACTGGGTGTCGAAGCGGATTAATGTTGTCCCCCCACAGTAGAGAGATTTTATGTGAATGTCCCAGCCAGTATCAGCAGATAAATATCAATTTAAGTCACAAAGGAGCCACAGGCATCGGCTCCTAGTGGGTACTGTTTGAAATCAGTGGACAACAAAGGAATTTTGTGCGGGAACGGGACTCGAACCCAGGTCATCAGCTTACTAGAAAGGTGCTATGGCCACTAAGCCGGACACAGTGGTCATTATAACTCCACGGAATTCCCTAGCATACCTCTCATCAGAACCAAATTCTCAACTTCCACACACTACTGTTGTGGTGCCCCTAATGTAGTGCCTCTTGCCCTCCACTCGCGGCATTTCGAATTCACAGATTGCGGTAAGAGTTAGAGCCTGGTGTGCATCTGCACGAAAGAGATCGTTGTCTCTCTCGCCTTAATTATATGCAGTGTCAGTGTCGTGAAGAAGTAACACGCAGTGTTCTTTTCAACACTGCAATTTTGTATTCATCTTCGTATATGCTAGGGGGTTACAGTTGCATTTGAAATGAGGGAAGAAAGCGCACTAATATCCTTCAGTGAGCCTGTACATTGTTTAATCGTGCTTTCATGCTCACTACGAGAGTGATACTGAATTTTCGTAAGCAGACTTTCGTGGCATAACTGGCGTCCAGTTGTCAAGGAACTGTAAATTTACGTTTTTGGAGATTTGCTTGATGCTCTCATATCAGTTAAGCAAACCTGTGACCATGCGTAGAGCCTCTCTTAAAATATTTTCAGAATTTCCTGATAGTCCTATTCAGTACAACTGCCACATCCTAACTGCAATGATCTAGGTCAGTGGCTCCCAACATGCGGAGTAATTACCCCTGAGGGCAACACTTAGTTTTCTGTTCAGTTGCGTTTCGCTCACGAACCTAATGTTATTTTTAAAATAACATTAATATCTCGTAAGACTGTAATTTTGATCATATAAGTTACCAATAATTACTTTTTTTGCGAAGGCTAATTCTTCGTAGTTTGAACTATGTATGTACGAGAGTAAAGTTGAGACATATACAACGCTCATGCTTAAATATCTAATTGAAATGTCTGTTCCGAATCGTAGGTAGCTCCAGCAATATCACATAAATTACTTCGTTATTTGCAGACTGTGGGTGAAGCAAGTGTTGCCAGGGAGAGGAGTGGCGGAGAGGGGACATGTTTTGCAACGTATACCCTGACTATGGATAGAGTTTATCTATGAGGAGGAGTTGTACGAAGGAATATAAATGCATTGAGAAATGCTTACCATTCTATAAAAACAGGTTGTTAGGAACCAGTAGCAATTGAATCATCAGTTCTTGGTCTAATAAAACACCCACAAACACTAAATATCATTTACCACTCGTCATTTTGAAAATGAAAGTGTTCAGAAATTCGTTTTCCTAAAATTTAATTAGACGCTAATCTTGATAATGTAGGAGCTCGGTGGGAGGGGGGGGGGGGGGGAGGGGTTCTAGTTAAAATCTGATGGCGCTCAGGGGAACGGTCTCACAAAGACAAGAAACGACTGATCGAGGTTGTGTCGTGCATGCGTTTTCCTAGCAACCTTTTTCGCAGGTTTACTGCATTTTCTAAGTAACCTGCCAAGTATATGTTTTATATGTCTCCATTAACTTTCATGGTGCCTACGTGACTATGCCGTAACACATTCCTACAAACTGCTACACCCAGTTTCTTGTATGAATTGACCTAGTCTAATTCATACTCACATTGTACTCACAGAATACTACATGCAAGTTGTGAAGTGCACAATACTACTTTCCTGAACCATTAAGGCATGTTGCCCATCTTTGTAACATTTGATAAACGTATTTATACATTAGTTGACTGTAGGCTACTGCATCAACGGCAAAAAGTCTAAGGTTAGTATTAATATTATTTGCTGGGTCATTAATATACAAAATGAAAAGCAAGTGTCTCAATACGAATTTTGGAGACGTTTGAACTTATTTCTTAATCTGTTCATCAGACGCCATCCATATCTGTTTGCGATATCTTGAGATACGAATTACTCACAACTGTATAGAAAGCTGTAGGAGCCCAGAATTCATAGGGCCTATACGTAGAAAGTGCTAAATCTGGCCCGTCATACCAAATGTATATTATTGTTGTTAATAGGTGAGATCTTTTTCGGACACAACTAGTTGATCTTCAAAATTCCTATTCTTGTCAAAGTTGGCATCCATACATCGTTTTATTTGTCTCTCTAATCATTTCAGGATTGCCTAGGACTTGGAAAAGCTTTTCAATGGAATGAACATTGTTTTGAAAGAGGAATATAAGGTGAACGTCAGTAAAGGCAAAACACCGACAACGGAAAATACTTGCATTAAGTCGGGTGATGCTGGGGGAGTTAGATTAGGAACAGACACTACAAGTAGTAGATAAATTTTACTATTTGGGCACAAGAAATTCATGATGTCCGAAGCAGAAAGGATATAAAATACTGATTGGCAATGACAAGATGTGCATTTACAAAGAAAAGTAATGACGAATTTGACTTTTAGTGTTAGCAAACTTTTTCTATTGGTATTTGTTTGGGGCGTACCCCTGTAGGGAAGCGAAACGTGGACGATAAACAGTTCAGACTAGAAATAAATTTTTGGAAATGTGTTGCTACAGATAAATACTGAAGATTAGTCGGATAGATCACGTAATCCATGAGGAGAATGAATTGACCTTTTGATACAGCACTTTCTGAGACAATACGAAATCATGATGAGTTGAGCCAAAAATGGCAGACAGATATCAAAACATTAGCACAGTAAATGAATCTAGGTTTTTGTAGTTATTCGAAAACATAGAAGCTTGCAAAATGTAGAGTACCATGGAGAGCTGCATTCAACCAGTCTTCGTACAGATGACCATAACAATAACACATTCCTATGTGTTAAAATTAGTATACAGTATAAAAAATTTCTCTTGCCGCTCTACGAAGTCTTGTCTGATACGTGTTTTTATGGCTTAAATCTCAGACTCATTAAATTTTTAAGGACTTCAGAAAAATCAACATGTTCTAGTAAAGGGGATTTATTAGTTCATTCAAAATAATTGTCCTGTTCATGTGTGATTAAACGTATTTTAGCACCGTTTTTGTTGCTCCATTGTATAATTTGCTACAAATTCAAGAAATTTTAGTCACACCAGCATTTACAAAGAAAACTAATGACAAATTTGACTTTTAGTGTTAGCAAACTTTTTCTATTGGTATTTGTTTGGGGCGTACACATTTTTTCATAAGACCCGATTTTTATCCAGGGAAATGAATAATGGCACTCACTTATGCAGAAAGGCTGTAAAATTAATAAACATCGTAATAATTCTAAGAGAACTGATGGTTTAGTTACATAAAATGAATAATAAATAAGCATTCATATTGTCTGACAGTACTTTATATGGCCAATCTATCATAAAACAGGGACACCTCATCACCAGGTTGACAGAAACTTAACTTTTCATCCACTCCAGAGACTTATAAACGTGCCCATATGAAATACGAAAAATAATACAGGATCTGGTCCTCGAAGAAAACCCATGGAGTTGGTGAAGGTAGGTGGTAATTTCCTAAGGGACCATCCTGCTGCCGGTCGGCGTGGACGAGCGGTTCTAGGCGCTACAGTCTGGAACCGTGCGAAAGCTACGGTCGCAGGTTCGAATCCTGCCTCGGGCATGGATGTGTGTGATGTCCTTAGGTTAGTTAGGTTTAAGTAGTGTTAAGTTCTAGGGGACTAATGACCTCAGATGTTAAGTCCCATAGTGCTCAGAGCCATTTTTGTTAACCAAACTGCTGAGCTCATCGGTCATTAGGCTTACACTCACGCTAAGGAAAACACAGACACCAGTGCCCGAGGGAAGACTCGAACCCACCGACGGCGGAAGTCGCGCGAACCGTGGCAAGGCGCCTTAGACCATGCGACATCCACGCGCGGCTCTTGGTGAAGAATTCCGCTTTAGTGGTATCGGTATTTCTTGCTTAAGTCTTTAACAGCTGTGTGAGCTGAGAGGAAATTCGAAAGAATGAGAGGTAGCTTATATAAGTTCATTGCACAAAAGAAATGAAATGAAAGACATTGGAATAATTACAGCGCAATATTCGGTCTGTGGAGAGACCGAATAAATCACAAATGGTAGAATATCAGGCAAAATATTTCGATGAGCGGACTCGATAAAACATTCAGGAGACAATGCAATCTGTCTCAGATAGCAGAAAAAGTAATATGATATCGAAAGGAAATGCACAGAATGTTTGACTTCACGATGCCTTGTAACACCGTGTTATGGAAAGCAGCGAGAGACGAAACTGTTTCTACAATTTATATCTTTACAAAGGAAGCAGCTAATAAAGGTAGGCTTAATGTAGGAAATTGACTGTCAGAAGCGTGTTAACAGAGGTTGGGCGGTGGCACGTCAGAAGTCTGAACGTGGTAGGGAAGGTAGAAAATCTGAAAACGGAAATACTATGTCCTCATATACATCTACATGGATACTCTGCAAATCACATTTAAGTGCCTGGACGAAGGTTCACCGAACAACCTTCACAATTTCCTATTGTTGAAATCCCGTATAGCGCGTGGAAAGAGCGAACACCCATATCTTTCCCTTATTTTATTGTGGAGATCGTTTTTCTCCTATGCAGGTCGGTTTCAACAAAATATTTTAGCATTCGGATGAGAAAGTTGGTGATTGGAATTTCGTGAGAAGATTCCGTAGCAACGAAAAACGCCTTCCTTTTAATGATGTCCACCCCAAATCCTGTAATATCTCAATGAATTTCTCTCCGATATTTCGCGATAATACAAAAATGGAGATAGATTATATAATGGTAAGACAGAGATTTAGGAATCAGGTTTGAAAGTGTAAGACATTTCCAGGGGCAGATGTGGGCTCTGACCACAATCTATTGATTATGACCTGTAGATTAAAACTGAAGAAACTGCAAAAAGGTGGGAATTTAAGGAGATGGGACCTGGATACACTGAAAGAACCAGAGGTTGTACAGAGTTTCAGGGAGAGCATAAGGGAACAATTGACAGGAATGGGGGAAATAAATACAGTAGAACAAGAATGGGTAGCTTTGAGGGATGAAGTAGTGAAGGCAGCAGAGGAACTAGTAGGCAAAAAGACGAGGGCTAGTAGAAATCCTTGGGTAACAGAAGAATTTTAATTGATGAAAGGAGAAAATATGAAAATGCAGTAAATGAAGCACGCAAAAAGGAGTACAAACGTCTCAAAAATGAGATCGACAGGAAGTGCAAAATGGCTAAGCAGGGATGGCTAGAGGGCAAATGTAAGGATGTAGAGGCTTATCTCACTAGGGGTAAGATAGATACTGCCTACAGGAAAATTAAAGAGACCTTTGGAGAAAAAAGATCCACTTGTATGAATATCAAGAGCTCAGATGGAAACCCAGTTCTAAGCAAAGAATGGAAAGCAGAAAGGTGGAAGGAGTATATAGAGGGTCTATACAAGGGCGATGTACTTGAGGACAATATTATGCAAATGGAAGAGGATGTAGATGAAGATGAAATGGGAGATACGATACTGCGTAAAGAGTTTGACAGAGCACTGAATGACCTGAGTCGAAACAAGGCCCCCGGAGTAGACAACATTCCATTGGAACTACTGACGGCCTTGTGAGAGCCAGTCCTGACAAAATTCTACCATCTGGTGAGCAAGATGTATGAAACAGGCGAAATACCCTCAGACTTCAAGAAGAATATAATAATTCCAATCCCAAAGAAAGCAGGTGTTGACAGATGTGGAAATTACCGAACAATCAGCTTAATAAGCCACAGCTGCAAAATACTAACACGAATTCCTTACAGACGAATGGAAAAACTAGTAGAAGCCGACCTCGGGGAAGATCAGTTTGGATTCCGTAGAAATGTTGGGACACGTGAGGCAATACTGACCTTACGACGTATCTTAGAAGAAAGATTAAGGAAAGGCAAACCTACGTTTCTAGCATTTGTAGACTTAGAGAAAGCTTTTGACAATGTTGACTGGAATACTCTCTTTCAAATTCTAAAGGTGGCAGGGGTAAAATACAGTGAGCGAAAGGCTATTTACAATTTGTACAGAAACCAGATGGCAGTTATAAGAGTCGAGGGACATGAAAGGGAAGCAGTGGTTGGGAAGGGAGTAAGACAGGGTTGTAGCCTCTCCCCCATGTTATTCAATCTCTATATTGAGCAAGCAGTAAAGGAAACAAAGGAAAAATTCGGAGTAGGTATTAAAATCCATGGAGAAAAATTAAAACTTTGAGGTTCGTCGACGACATTGTAATTCTGTCAGAGACAGCAAAGGACTTGGAAGAGCAGTTGAACGGAGTGGATAGTGTCTTGAAAGGAGGATATAAGATGAACATCAACAAAAGCAAAACGAGGATAATGGAATGTAGTCGAATTAAGTCGGGTGATGCTGAGGAAATTAGATTAGGAAATGAGACACCTAAAGTAGTAAAGGAGTTTTGCTATTTGGGGAGCAAAATAACTGATGATGGTCGAAGTAGAGAGGATATAAAATGTAGACTGGCAATGGCAAGAAAGCGTTTCTGAAGAAGAGAAATTTGTTAACATCGAGTATAGATTTAAGTGTCAGGAAGTCATTTCTGAAAGTATTTGTATGGAGTGTAGCCATGTATGGAAGTGAAACATGGACGGTAAATAGTTTGGACAAGAAGAGAATAGAAGCTTTCGAAATGTGGTGCTACAGAAGAATGCTGAAGATTAGATGGGTAGATCACATAACTAATGAGGAGGTACTGAATAGGATTGGGGAGAAGAGGAGCTTGTGGCACAACTTGACCAGAAGAACGGATCGGTTGGTAGGACATGTTCAGAGTCACCAAAGGATCACCAATTTAGTATTGGAGGGCAGCGTGGAGGGTAAAAATCGTAGGGGGAGACCAAGAGATGAATACACTAAGCAGATTCAGAAGGATGTAGGTTGCAGTAGGTACTGGGAGATGAAAAAGTTTGCACAGGATAGAGTAGCATGGAGAGCTGCATCAAACCAGTCTCAGGACTGAAGACCACAACAACAAAACGTGCTACCCTCCTTTGAACTTTTTCAATATACTTTGTCAGTCTTATCTGGTAAGGATCCCACACCGCGAAGCATTATTCTAAAAGAGGGCGGACAAACGTAGTGTAGGCAGTCTCTTTAGTCGATCTGTTACATTTACTAAGTGTCTTGCCAATGAAATTCAGTCTTGGGTTAGCCTTCCCCACAACATATAGTATGTGGTCCTTCCAATTTAAGTTGTTCGTAATTGTAATTCCTAGATGTTTAGTTGAATTTACTGGCCCTAGATTTGACTGATTTATCGTGTAACAGAATTTAACCAATTCCTTTTAGCACTCATGTGGATGACCTTACACTTTTCGTTATTTAGCGTCAACTGCCAATTTTATCACCACTCAGAAATATTTTCTAAATCGTTTCGCAATTCGTTTTGATCTTCCGATGATTTTATTGGTCGATAAACGACAGCGTCATCTGCAAACAACGTAAGATGGCTGCTCATATTGTCTCCCAAATCACTTATGTAGATGAGGAATTGGAAAGGTCCTATGACACTACCTTGGGGAACACCAGAAATCACTTCTGTTTTACTCGATGATTTTCCGTCAATTACTACGAACTGTCACCTTTCTGACAGGAAGTAACTAATCCAGTCACATAACTGAGACCATATTCCATAAGCACCAAATTTTACAACCAGCCGCTTGAGTGGTACAGTGTCAAAAGCCTTCCGGAAATCCATAAATACGGAATCGATCTGATATCCCTTGTCAATAGTACTCAACACTTCCTGCGAATAAAGATGTGTTTCACGAGAATTATGTTTTGTAAACCCATGTTGACTGTGTGTCAATAGACCGTTTTCTTGGAGGTAATTTATAATGCTCAAACGCAATACATGTTTCAGAATCCTGCTGCACATCATGGTTAATGATATGGACCTCTAAGTAAGTGGATTACTCGTACTACCTTTCTTGAATGTTTGTGGGACCTGTGCCACTTTCCAGTCTTTGGGTACGGATCTTTCGTCGAGCAAACGGTTATATATGATTGTTAAATATGGAGCTAAAGCATCAGCATACTCTGAAAGGAACCTAACTGGTATACAGTCTAAATCAGAAGACTTGTTTTTATTAAGTGATAAGTTGCTTCACTACTCCGAGGACGCCGGTCGGGGTGGCCGAACGGTTATAGGCGCAACAGTCTGGAACCTCGCGACCGCTACGGTCGCAGGTTCGAATCCTTCCTCGGGCATGGATGTGTGTGACGTCCTTAGGTGAGTTAGATTTAAGTAGTTGTAAGTTCTATGGGACTGGTGACCTCAGAAGTTAAGTCCCACAGTGCTCAGAGTCACTTGAATAATTTACTCCGAGGATATTTTATTCTAGGTTATTTATGTTGGCAGCTGTTCCTGATTCGAATTCTGGAACATTTACTTCGTCTTCTTTTGTGGAGTAATTTGGGAAGGCTGTGTTTAGTAACTCTGCTTTGACAGCAATGGCTTCGGTAGTATCTCCATTGCTATCGTGCAGAGATGGCACGGATTATTTCTTGCCGCTAAAATACTTTACATACGACCAGAATCTCAGGATTTCCTTCCAGGTTTCGAGACAAAGTTTCGTTGATGAAACTGTTATAAGTAGCTCTCATTGAAGTCCGCTCTAAATTTCTACATTCTGTAAAAGATCATGGATCTTGGGGATTTTGCATCCAAACAGACGCATGTTTATTTGTTTCATGGCTTCTGCTACAGTGTTCTTACTCGTTTTGAGTTACAAGGAGGATCAGCTCCGTCGTTTGTTAACTTATTTGGTATAAATCTCTCAAATGCTGCCGATAGAATTTCTTTCAATTTTAGCCACATCTGGTATACATTTATATTGTTTATTTGGGAGGAGTGGAGAGTGACTCTCAGGAGGAAGTAAAGTGAATATTTATATACTTTTTTGAAGAAGTATATTTTGAAGGATTTGGGGGCTACAATATTCAGTCTCGCTACGACAACCTTGTGTTCACTAATCCCTGTATCCGTTTTGACGCTCGTTATTAACTCAGGATTATTTGTTGCTAAGAGGACAAGTGCGTTTCAAAACCGCTTACTATTCGAGTGTGTTCAAGAACTAACTGGTCGAAGTAATTTTCGGAGAATGCGTTTAGCACAATTTTGGATCGTGTTTCATGTGTACCTCCTGAATTAAAAATACATTTTCGCCAACATATACAGGGTAAATTAAAGTCAACAACAACTATAATCGTATGAATCGGGTACGTGCTTGAAAACAAACTCAAGTTTAGTTTCAACCTTTCAGCATATGTATCATCTGAATTGGAAGGTCGGTAAAAGGACCCACACCTTATGTATCTAGTTTTAAAAATACACTAAATTTTACTCACCGTAAGACTCTGTAAGTCAAGAATAATATCGTTCTGCAAATAGATTTAATATGTTATAGAGCTCTTCAGTATGAATCATTTACAAACGCAGCACAAACAGAACCTAATGTCTCACAACAACAAAAATTGGGCCAAGTGCTAGTAGGACTCGCGCGCTCTGAGTTTCCCGTACCAACTTAATAATACATATAGACAGCTCATCCATTCCGGGAATCGAGAATCTAGAAGATTTTTCCATGTTATTGACACTAGTACTAGCAATATTACAGGGATTACAAGTTTTTCAAGACTGTTTTAACCTGAAGCTTGAAGACGAATATCAAATGACAAAACAAATATTTCGTCGTGTGATATTGTTACAGATTAACTGCTTCGGATTTTTTCCTTTACTTGTACTGTGAAACGCTTCTTGTTGCCAAATTTCACTATTTTACACCAACGAAAGGACGCTACAGTGTTTGATGAGTGAGATTGCGAGTCTCAAAATATGTCACTTAAATGGCCGTATCTTTTAGTTGCACTGATTTGAAAGCTTATATTTATTACACCGCCAAGGCACTATAGACTTTAATATGTGACTTAAATTCCAAATTAGCATGTCAAACCGTTCCTGGGAAAAGTGGTGGCTCAACAGACGGATGGATTGACAGATAAAAAACACGATTCATAATTTTCGGATTTTTTCCTTTAGTTGTTCTGTAGAATCTTTCTTTTGAAAAATTTCGTGATTCAACCTCAAGGGGAAATACGCTTCACGTTTTGGTCAGTGAGTTTCAGAAAATCAAAATATGTGGCAGCAATGGGCATACGTTTTGGATGCCTTGATTTAGAGGTTTACAATATTCCACCTCCAAAGGAACACACACCTTGGTGTGTGACATAAATTTCAACTTCTTCTCTACCTGTCTCTGAGAAGAAGAGGAGTAAACGGACAGACGACCAGGCAGGCAGTTCTATAACAAATGACAAAAAATTTTACCTGCTATATAACGACAAATTTTCCTTTGGTTGTACTGTGAAAAATTGCCTGTTGCCACATTTCACGATTCTAGGTTAACGAGAAGTACCCCACGGGCTTTGATGAGTGAATTTGCAAGAATCAAAATATCTTACGTAAATGGCCTTACCTTACAATTGCATTAACTTAGAAGTATACAAATGTAGACTTTAGTATGTGACATCAATTTCAACTACATATGTCTAATCTTTCCTGAGAAAACGCGCTTTTAAGAGTCCGACAGGCAGACATACAAAGAAACGAAGTGATCATACAAGGGCTCCGTTTTCACCGAATCGGGTACGGAACTCGAAAGATATAGAATAATGCTAGGAAGTGCCTCTGACTCTAGTGAGCAGTCCTTCATAAGATTCTGAAATCGCTTCGTAATGTAAAATACGTAACCATACAGGAAATACTATACGTTCCTCGGTACACTACCTCTACGCACAACAAGGTTCCCTACGGCAAGTGCCACAAGTGTATAATGCGGTTTACACCTTTTCTGTCACCGTTCAATGGAAGCCGCGTGCGAACGAAAAATGATGAGCATTTGCAAGTGAAAGAATGTCCATCCTGTAAGATTAAAGGATTTTTTACTGTTTGGCTTTACGGTACAACCTGTCAAATTTCAAACATTATGTTAGTCTACTGCGATACCGTCATCTTAGCCAAATTACGACGTATATAGTTACCATAATGTTGTGAAATATGAGATAAACTCAACTTGGCGACACATTGTCCCGTCCCATCACAGTTTTGTGGTGCAATAGGAACGTTGACGACAATCTGAGGGTTGTTGGGGTGTCCACCTTTGTTGTCGGAGATGAGAGGGACAATGCTCTCTGAGGAGGAACTGGGTCTTTATTGGTTGCAGTGGTTATCCTTTAGGATTAATGACAGGATGGGTATGCTGAGGAGTTCAGTATTTATTTAAGTGATTCATTTATAATCTCTTTGGCAACTTTAAAAGAAGTGCCGATTCCTAACCCCTTCTTTAATAACCGTCAGACTCAATTTATTCTTATTAACAGGCCATTCGCCTAAGCTTACAAGAGGCAATTACAATTCTATAAATTGTTCTTGTTAATTACGAAACTACAAATGCTATCTATTTCTTGAGACAAGGAGATCGTCTATGTTCAAAGGTGTCCCCCAGAAGAGATCATATTTACTTATCTTGCAGTTGATATGCGTGTCACCAGATCTGATCACCGACTTCTTCTCGCCGAGAATATTATTTCTGCATACTTCTGCTGCTGCTGCTGCCTGGGTAGCTACGCTGTGGATCCTCAAAGCGGCGACTCTCTAGTCGAGCGTACTACAGCTCTCTCTGAATCCTCTCTCAGAATCTCTTTCTTATATAGCGTTCTAAGTCGTGGCTGACCTTCTATAATATCCGGTCGAGATATTTCCATTAGCTGGCTCCTTCTACACGAAAACACCTTAATGTTCGATTTCTCTTATAGGTTTCCTTCGATGTTACCACTTACTTATGCTGGAAAGCTTCGTTTAGCGTCAGGGCTTGTGCCATAAGTCGCAGTCATGGGCTCTCGCCCACGGCTCCAGTTTTCAGCAGCAAAGTCGTGTGTCATGCACTTCTGTCGGCGTCGTACCGGTCATCCGGACCCAGAACTTTACCTTCATGACGATCCACTCACTGTAGTGGAGACGTATCGATTCCATTTCATCTGACAAGTATTGCTTATTAAATTTTTTCTCGGGAGTGGACACCTCCCCCCAAAATTTCATTAATGTACACTATTCAGAGAGCCTTTAATACATTTAAACATTTATCCATTTGCAAGAAAATTTGTCATATAATTACAAACGTGTTACATTTATACACTTGAAATAGTTATATTACACAGTTTTACATTTAGTTTAACATTAGGGATTGACATTTCCATTTTATGTAGCTCTTACTTTGTACCTGAATGAAAGCACCTTATCGTCTATTGGTGATTATTTCTCGGTCACCTCTGTTTCTGGGATTTCTTTCATATATTTCCACATCTTCTTCTCTTTCGGCTGATCTTAAAGGAACTCTATTTACTTCAGGAGTTTGAGCTACTGTCCTGTTGATACGAGCAGATTGAGAGCAATTTCCATCTTTTGGATCATCAAAAAACTTTTTGTATAAATACTTGCAACTTTTACATTTTGAACAGAATACAAATGTTATAACACCTATGATTAAACATATGCTTCAGAAAGTAACAATGGTAAAATTGTGTACTTTCCTCTCTCGCTCTAGTTGCAGTTGTTCTTTATCTATGAATTTATCAATATCTTCCAATATTTTGCCCACTACTCTTAAATCGTCTAAATTGTATTTTTCATTCATTAATTTTTGTTTCAATTTTCATACAACAATCTCAATTCATATTCACATTTGCGATTACGTCAGCTTGAATACATACATGTGATCCATAACCTTTACAATCTTTCTTAAACGTTAATACACCTATTCCAGTTAATTTAATATCTTTTACCGGATATAGGCTACACAGAGCTGCCATGGCTTCTTCCTTAACGATTACATATAACCATTCATTAATACTTAAACAAGTCCATAAACTTCCTACTAATGAAATCATTTTATTGGCACAAATAGTTGGTATATGACTGTCTTGTAATAATTATTAAAATCTCAGTTTTCGATAAATGGTACACTAATAACATATCCCAACATATCCCATCCCCATATAATTTTCAATTATATATATATCCATATTCCTCCATTAAGGGGATCGAGGATTTGACTTCTTTTAAATCATTTTGGATTTCTCTCAGATACCTGACAATCTGTACTGAATTAAAAATACCCTTTTGCACATAAATTATTGGACTTACTAACCCTTCATATCCCCTGTTTATTTCAGTACATACCATATGTAACTGTAAGAGTTGTTCATTGAGTGTCCTGAACGCAGCCATTTTCTTGACTCCATAATCTGTGGTCCTCAGACAATAATTAATAAAATTCTCTAACTTACTCATTCCGTTTTTCAGCAATTGCTCATTGGTCGCGATTTCATCTACTGTTTTATTAAAACCTACCAATATGGGTCCGACTACTGCCACTTCCTATTTAGATAGTTTTAACAATTGTTCAGATCTCGGTTCCATAATATCGACTTGCCTTTTATAATATGCAGCATCTGCCTCGTCTAAGGTTCCAAATAAAATTTTACTTTACTCCCCTACAAAATTTAGAACTCCTCACGTTTGCCTTCTCACTCATCTGGTTAATTGATTTATGAGGGACTTGGTTTCTTTCAATTGCTCTGTATGCTGCGTAATCCGTTAGCCAACATATTACAATATACTTGACTAATGTTTAACTGTTCCTGCCTCTCTTTGCACTGCTGTATCATTTTTAATCCTACTATTTTTACAGAGTTAAATTTGTCATCTAACCTTTTCAAATTTACATATGTTACCAATGTCCATCTTGTAATTTCAACGTCGGCTTTATGACAGTAATCTATTCCTGGTGATGCTCTTATCTGATTAATCTTCACAAGTCAATCCGTATTTCCCTGCCCGTGGCAACTGTAAGTCAACCATCCATTTATGGTAATTAGAATCCACATCAATAGGATTGATGCCACCCTGATGGGTCTGTAATAGAAATCTTGATGCTACCTGTCTAGATTCTTTACTAATATGGTTTTAATCTATTTGCATGCACTTTCAATTCCTGTCGCCTTTTCTTCTCTATGTTTACATTGGGCAGTTCCACTTTCACTATCTCATGTCGGCCTCTGAATCGAGAATCTAACTTTTTGGATACCCACGTCGCCTATTTGAAAAGTTCTCTGATGCTTTGTTTTGTCATGATGCACCTCGCTTATTTCTTTGGCCTCTCTTAGTTTCTCTCTCGGTACTCGATGCGCTTCTTGCATCCTAGCTTTGAGTTTGTTTATGTAGTCGTCGTAATCTATCTGATTGTGGTTGTTTACTTTCGCAATATTCATGGTAGGTTCACTGTTCTTCCGAACATTAATTCAAAGGGGGTATACTGTGTACTGCTATGTGGTGTCGTATTAAATGCAAAACAGCTATACGATGTTTACTTGCCCCAATCACTATGAACTTCCTTGATGAAGTGCCTTACATACTCTACTAGGGCCCTGTGCGTTAGTTCCATTTGTCTGTGGATGAAATGCGCTCGTTTGTATTTTATTTATCCTCAGTAATTTGCATATTCTCCTGAACACTTGACTTAGAAAATTAGGTCCTTGATCTGTCAATAATACTGAAGGAATACCAAACTTAAAATAACTTTGACTTAGAAAATTTGGTCCTTGATCTGTCAATAATACTGAAGGGATACCAAACTTAAAATAACTTCTCCTATGAACGTCTCGGCTATTGTGTCCGCATCTTGTCTCATTGTTGGAACTGCTATTGTAAACTTGCTTCAATCGTCCTGAAACGTCAAAATATATCTATTCCCTTCCGTGGTTATGTCTAATTGTCCAATTACATCCATATAACATTTACCAAACACTGTTTCCGCCGTGTCTGTAATAACTAATGGCATTTTTGTTTTTCCATGTGTAAATCTGTTCCGTTGGCGTTTATCACATGTTCTAATATACCCTTCAACATCTTTTTTCATTCCTTTCTATGAACTGTACCTTGTTAAACAATCGAGTGTCCTAGGTATTCCTTGATGGCCACGTAATGGATTGTCATTTACTTCTTTCATAATGTAGTCCTTCTGTTCCGCACTTACCTCTGTGGCGTCTTCATTTAATTCCATGTCATCAGTTATTCTTATAACTGTCTCTTGGTTTTCGATTACCTGTGCATCTCCATCGCTGTGCTTCATTCCGCTTAAGGCATCTACATTGTCATTTAATCTTCCTAGCTTATTTACAATCTCGTTTGTATATTCTTCTAATTTTGATCTCCAGCTTAATAACCTGGATGACGGATCTTTCACAATAAAAATCAACGTTAAAGGCTTGTGATCTGTTACTATTTTAAATTCTCTTCCATACACATATGGTCCAAAGTGTTTCGTGGCCCATACTAATGTTAAACACTCCAGCTCAGTGACTGAATAATTTCTTTTTGCTTTATTTAATATTGTAGAGGCGTACGCGATTGGTCTGTCGTTTCCAATTTTCCCTTGTGACAGCATTGCACCATGTGCTATTAAACCTGTGTCTGTCGTAATAATAAAAGGATTCTCTAAATCAGGATACTGCAGAATGAGAAGATTGATTAATCTTTCTTTTAATTCTTCAAATGATTCTTGCTGTGCCTTCCCCATTCTTACTGTTCGTCATCCTTTAATAATTTATGTAAAGGTGTTGCAATTTCACTGAAATCCTTTGGAAATTAGGGATAGTATCCTACGACACCCAGTATCATTTTAATATCTTTTGTCTTTGCTACTGGGAATTTCTTTACCATTTCTACATTCCGCTTATGTGACTGTACTTCTTTATCTGTTATCTTATGCCCCAAAATATGACTTCGGTTCATAAAAATTTACACTTGTCTGGCTGTAACTTCTGCTTTTGTTCTCATAATCTATAAAAAATCTCTCTTCATTTTTCAATATGTTCCTTTAGCAAACTTCCGTAGCATATTACGTCGTTTAAATACGCTAAACACTTAGTTCCTTATAATCCTGAATGAACACTACGTTCATTAATCTATGAAACGCACTAGGCGCTCCTTTTAAACCCATAGGCATCCTGTTATACTCATAATGTTGATAATTAGCGCTGAATGCTGTTTTCTCCATTTCTTTGGGCACCATTAATATCCGGTGACATCCGCTGGCTGAATACTATGTCGAAAAGTACTTTGCTTTTCCTAGCAGGTCTAGTATTTCCGATATATTTTAGATCAGGAATGCTTTCCCTACTGATATCTCGTTTACTTTACGATAATCCATCACCAATCTATATTTTAACTGTCCAGTGGCATCTACTTTCTTAAGGATTAATAGAATCTGCACATTCCATGGACTTTGGATTTCTACAATAATATCGTCTGCTAACATTTTTTCTACTTGCTCTCATAATGCTTCTTTCTGGGATTCTGGTATCATATATGGTCAGACATTGATTACGTTTCCTGCATTCCCTGGCAGTATCGGCTGTCTATGTTTTACCGTCTCTTTAAATGATAATTTATCTCCTTTTAAATGGAAAACATCACAGTATTCACCACACAGCTTTTCAGTTCATATTTCTCTTCCTCGTTTAAATGATCCACTCGTAATGCGTCTCTAAACTGAACTCTACGATTCTTGTAATCCATCGCTTGTTCTGGCGTGTCTTATACCTTCCTTACTGTTGCTTCCACATATAATGGTTCTGTGCTTAAGCATACTGATCTCACACCACATTTTACGTCGTTGATATTTAACATATTGATAATACATTTCCCTTGAAGGTTTTTCACTATTGCTTCTGGAATTTACACTCCCTTAAGTAATTCTTGTTTCGGTACTATTACCTCTCCTCCTTTGGCAATTTTTTGTGTTCAGCTAATCTAATTATCATTACTCTTTCTTCCCTAGGTTTGATTATTTCAGTAAATTTGTGTTGCGGGCGCCCTAGATCTGGTGTCCCTGTATGCTGTGACCTGCCGTACTGTTTACCTCTTATCTGTCCGTGCACAGCTAATGCTCCCTTGAACTTACATAATTCTGTTGTCAGCTCCATATATTCCTCGTAACGTACCTTTGGCCATTCCTGTGATCACTGTCCTTCTGGTTCTGTTACCGACGGAAATTCATGCCCATTCACTCTGAGTTGGCTCGTGTGGTAATCCATAACAGCTCTCCGCCATTGTAGAAAATTTCTTCCTAATAGTCCGTCATATGGAAGATCTGCTTCCTTGCGTAATACGAGGAATGTCTGCTTACCCAACAATTTTCCGTTTAGTCCTAAATTCAATTCCGATATGCCCATTGTGTTCATTGTACCTTCTGTGACCCCTTTCAATCTTCTTATTTCTCTATAATTCACACGTGTTTCCGCGGCTATTGCTTCTTCCCCGAGCAGACTTATATGAGTATCCATGCTGATTGAAAATTTTAACCTCGTACCAAATTCTTTGCAGTATTTTGTAATTATTTAATTTTCTGCCTCGCAGTCTATTATTCGCACTTTGGGGCATTTAACGGTGGTTACGTGCGACTGGTTTGCACGCCACCTGCTTCGTTTCCCGGCTATGCTCCTGGCTGTCTTCCACAGTTTTCTCCACATTTAAACATTGTATGCCCGTATTTATTACTGGGACCTCGACAATATTTCGCCCTGTTTCCTCTCCTTCTACATTTTGACATATAATTATTTTTTCATATTTTGCAACCGTACATTTTAAAATACAATTATCTCCTCACATGTTGCATCCGTATGTCCTGGTTTATCACAGTAATAATAATTTTGAAATTTATGCGTTTCTTCCACTTTGTTGGGTGGTGGAACCCATCTGACTTGCGTTCAGATATGTGTCCTATTTTTCCTCATTGGTAACATGTCATTAGTCTTAGCGGTTTCTTTCTGCTATCGTGCCAACTCGTCCCCTTCGACGCCTGATTCTTTTCCTTCATTGACATAATAGCACTTTCTTCTTGTTGGGATATTTCTGCTGCTACCCCTAACGTCACATTTCCTCCTCTACTATGCACAATAACTTGAATTCTCTCGTGTGCTAACACTTGTATATAACAAGCATGCGGTAGTACATTTACTAATTCTACAGCCCCCTTTTGCTTTCTCTATCCATTACCCTAATTACCCCTGCTGCTACCCCTAACGTCACATTTTCTCCTCTACTATGCACAATAACTTGAATTCTCTCGTATGCTAACACTTGTACAAAACATGCATGCAGTAGTACATATACTAATTCTACAGCCCCCTTTTGCTTTTCTCTATCCATTATCCTAGTTACAGCAACCCTGAAAGATTTTCACAATTCATCTATCCTATTACCCAATGAGGCAATTGATTCCCGTGCATACTGAGTTGTTTTATACATATAGCACACATAAAAATCAATAATTCACTTATCTCAATAATTTTATTGTAATACACTTCTTACTTCTGCCCAATTTTTTGTGTTCTCCCATACTACTAATTTTGATCTCGCATCTTCAGTGATCTTAGATTTTATATATTGAAATAGTAATTTTGCATCCTCGATTTTAACTACTTTTAAAACAGCACTCACGTTTTCTATGAACTCTTGCAATTCTTTCTTATTCCCATCGAATGTTTTCGGAATAAATACTACTGCATCCTTAGCACTTGAGGACGTCATCCTGTTACAAGATCAAAGGACATTATTATTAAATTGTCGAGTTGGCTTGCCTGTTTTGTGGGCTCGATGTTCTTGTTCTTTTGTTGATCTGCTGCGTGTGGGCGTTGCTGCTCGTGTCATCTGCTAGGATCTCTGGCATCTTGGACTCTGTTGTTCGTATATCGCTTCTTCTTCTTACGGTAAGATTCTGGGACACTACTGCAACTGCCTAATTACCTGCTTCTTATGATCAACTATTCCCTTAATTGCCGGCCGGAGTGGCCGTGTGGTTCTAGGCGCTACAGTCTGGAACCGTGAGACCGCTACGGTCGCAGGTTCGAATCCTGCCTCGGGCATGAATTTGTGTGATGTCCTTAGGTTAGTTAGGCTTAAGTAGTTCTAAGTTCTAGGGGACTGATGACCTCAGATGTTAAGTCCCATAGTGCTCAGAGCCATTTGAACCATTTTTTCATACCCTTAATTCTTCATTCATCAATTCCTATCCACCAACCAATTAATCAACTATCACTTATCTGCCAAACCACCCCACACCTGGCACCATGTATTATAGGTCGCATTTTAGCACAGTTTTCTAGTGCAATAGGAACGTTGACGGCAATCTGAGGGTTGTTGGGGTACTCACCTTTGTTGTGGAGATAGAGGGAGAAAGCTCTCTGAGGTTGAACAAGGTGGTTATCGGTTGAGTGGTTACACTGTTCTACAAAAAAAACCTTTTTATCTATTTCTGATAAAAAATATTGTGATCCTAATTGTATTTTGAGTGCTGAATTGAAAACTGTTTTTGGTTTTCTTCTGTCAGGGATAGTTTATGAGTAATCACAATTTTATTTCTCTTTTTGGTTTCTGATATAGTGCAGCAAACGTGAGGCGAAATTCGACAAACAAATGCACATCTTTATGATGTTATAAGTTCATCACATTAATGGAGGGTGGGATCTAACATATAACACAGTAACCTTTGTGTATACACTTTGAAACATTTATTTGACATGAGAAATTACAGAAAATTGACAAACTGCCTTGTAATGCCCATGACTTTTTTCTCTTGTATTGTGAATCTTTCTTCTCTCGAATGATATTCCAGCAATAATCTGCTAACATAGAAGGTACCCAATTCCCTTCATAGCGCCTTTCTATGGTAGAAATGTCTTTATGGAATCTTTCCCCATGTTCATTCGATACGTCACTACAACTCTCTGTGTAGTAGTCCAGATGAGAGTCCATCATATGTACCTTCAAAGACATATTGCACCCCTTATCCTGATATGCTTTGATCATATCCTTCACCATTGCTTTATAGTTAGTAGCTCTTCTTCTTCTTCTGAGGAAGTTTTCCGACACCGTTTTGAAACAGTCCCATGCGGTTTTTTATTTTTCAGTTAAACATGCTTAAAAGTTTGGATCTTTCTACAGCTCCCTGATTTGTGGGCCCACAAGTACACCTTCCTTTATTTTTGCAGCTGAAAGACGGGGGAATTTGGTAGCTAGATATGCAATCCCACAGCCTGTTGGATCCATGGCCTTCACGAATTGTTTTATCAGGCCAAGTTTGATGTGAAGCAGTGGAATTAGTATATATTCAGGAGCTACCGGATTTCCACATTGTACATTCTTTTCGCCAACTTTCCATCTTCGCCTAGGCCATTTCTTTTTCACGTAGTGAGAATTTCGGTCTCGACTATCCCACTCGCAAAGAAAACAGGCATACTTTGTGTAGCCTTGTTGCATTCCCAGTACCATAGTAATTATCTTGAAATCTGCACATGTTTTCCATTTGTGTTCATTGTATTTTAATGAATTTAGTATCTTTTGTACGAATTCGTAATTCTCTTTTGTCAAACTATCGTAAGCTACTGGAACAGAGGGTATTTTATTTCCGTTATGGAGCAAAACACCCTTCAGACTTGTTTTCGATGCATCTATGAAAAGTCTCCACTCCTGTGAAATATAAGTGAAGTTCAGCACTTTCATCAGGCCAGCAACGTCATTGCAAAATGTCAGTGCTTCGTCAGTTGAAAAATAAGAAATAAAGGCATCTTCTCTGTGCCTGAACACACTGATTGTAGTACTTGGTGCAGTAGATTATACTCTTGTAATCTTGAACCAAGCAGCTGCACCATTTGTTTACAATCTTAAACCCAGCAGCTGCGCCTTTTGTTTACTTAGTCCTAGATCACGTACTAAATCATTTAAATCTGCCTGTGTTAACAAATATGGCGATGACTCACTTGGGCAGTGATATAAAGAATCATCATCTGTGATTTCTTCAGTACTACTTATTTCACTGTCACTCGGAAATTGACCTCAAGCTCTTGAAGGTACTGGAAGTTTGTCGGAATGCTGCACTGGCATTCTCGCTGAAGGCAGATCTGGGTAAACAATGTGCCTCTTCGACTTTTTGTTTGTAAAACCCCGAATTTTTGTTAGACAGAAATAACAATCAGTAACATGGTCCTTAGGCTCCCTCCACACCAAGGGAACAGCAAACAATGCCACATTCTCTTTATCTTTCCACCACTCAATTAGTTTACAGTAACATGTAGCACAACAGAAATGTGGTGCCCATTCTTTATCTTGGTCTCCTACCTCTACTTCAAAGTAATGTTTCTATGCTTTCTTTATGACTGAAGAAATTTTCTTCCTATTTTTGGCAAAAGTGAACTTCCCACATATGTAGAAGAAGTTGTCTGGCTTATATCGACATCCAGGACGACGTGGGATTTCCGCAAATTTAAAAATACCACTTTGGTAATACACCTGTATTAAATTAATAGTATGGAAGTAGAGGAACGCTGATGTGTAAAAACAAGCAGTCGTTTTACCTTCAGCACCAGGCTCAATCAGTTTACACACAGGAACTAAAAAATTCAACTGTGCTCGGAAATATGACAGACAGTTACTTGTCAGCCAAAACACCCAATCGTTAAGACTGACACAAATTGTGGCTAACACCACTGTTGTAAACTCGATGCACCTGCCCCTAGGAGGTGTGAAGCTTTACTGCAAGGCAGCGACCGGCAGTCGCCGTTCGAGTTAATGAGATGTTTCAGGTGATCTTAATGACATAGGTGTGGCGGGGGATAACCTAATGACGTCTGATTCTTGCCACCTGCTGTTGCACAAGAAATTATCACGTTCTATAACTACTGGATGCGGCAACATACCCGTATTTCTCTATAACGTCTCTCTGTTTGCCATGAATTGTGAATATATATATATATATATATATATATATATATATATATATATATATATACATATTACATAAAAAGTATCCCTGACAACGATATTTTGTTTACATATTTGAATTTCCCACGGTAAAATGGTCTAGAAGCACATACTTTAATATCAGAAATAGAACCCATGTCGAACAGTGTTATCTTTTAATATTAGTGGCAGGATGGGTATGCTCAAGAGTTCAGTATTTATCTAAGTAATTCATTTATTATGTCTTTCATAACATATAAAAGAGGTGCCAGTTCCTAACCCCATCTTTAATAACTGTCAGACTCAATTTATTCTTATCAACAGGCCACACGCCTAAGCTTAAAAGAAGCGATTTCTCTTCCGAAACTTGTTCTAGTTAATTACGAAACTATAAATGCTATATAGTCCTTGAGACATAGACAGATCGTCTTTATTCAAAGCTATTCCCCAGAATAGATAATTATCACTTATCTTTCAGTTGATGTGTACGACACTAGATCTGATCACCGACGTCTCGTTCAGAATATTACTTCTGCCTAATTATGCTGCTGGTGCTGTCTGGCTAGCTACACACTGGCTCCTCAAAGTCGCCACTCGCTAGTCGACCTTAGTAATGCTCTCTCTAACTTCCTGTACAGATACTACCTTCTACAGCTCCCTCTAGTACCATGGAAGATATGTATTATGTCTTACCAGATGTCCTACCATGTTGTCCCATCTTGTTGTCAGCATTTTCAACATATTCCTTCCCTCTCCGATTCTGTGCAGAGCTCCTTCACTCCTTGGCTTGACTTGTCCAACTAATTATCAACATTCGTCTGTAACACCACATCTCAAATACATCGATTCCCTTCTTTTCCAGTATTCCCGCAGTCCATGTTTCACTATCATACAATGCTGTACTCTGGACGTATATTCTCAGGTATTTCTTTCTAAAATTAAAGCCTTTCTTTGATATTAGTAGACTTCTCATGCCCAGGAATGCCCTTTTCTCCAGTGCTAGTCTGCTCCATCTCTCATTGGTTATTTTGCTGCCAAGGCAGCAGAATTTTATATTTTCATCTACTTCGTGACCATTAAGCCTGATGTTAAGTTTCTTGCTATTCTGATTTCTTATACTTCTCATTACTTTGGTCTTTCTTTGATTTCTTCTCAGTCCATATTAGGTACTCACTAGATTATTCATCCACTGAAGCAGATAATGTAATTCTTCTTCACATTCACTGAAGACAGCAATGTCGTCAGCAAATTGTATCTCTGATACCCTTGCACATTGAGTTTAAAGTCCACAGCTGAGTCTTTCTTTTATTTCTGTCTTTGCTTCTCGGTGTACAGAGTGAACACTAGTGGTGAAAGACTACAACATCTTGCTCCATTTGACACTGTCGAACGCTTTCTCCAGGTCGACAAGCATTCAGATTTTTTCTTTAGTCCTGCTTACGTTATCAACCGCAACAGCAGAACTCCAGCTCTGGTGGCTTTACCTCTCCCAGACCTAAACTGATCGTCGTCTAACAACAGATCTTCAATTTTCTTTTCCATTCTTCTGTAGATTGAGGTTGTCGGCAACGTCGATGCGTGAGCAAGCTTATTGTTCCATAATTATCGTACTTGTCAGCTCTTACTGTCTTCGCTATTTGTGGGTGACGTTTTCTTGAAAGTCACTTACGAACGTGGATAGTCATTTTCCTCAAATGATTTTAGAAATTCTCATCGAATGTTAACTGTCCATTCTGGTTTATTTGATCTTAAGTCTACCAGAACTCTTTCAAATTGTGATTCTAGTACTAGGTCTGAGAGGTGGCATGAGCCCCCTCTCATTTTTCTATCTTACGATTCTCCTCTATAATTGCATGCGGTGGAAAGTTGCTATTCCTTCACGCGCGGACTTCCCAAGCAGCGTCTCTCGTCACCCGGGTGGTCCGGTGACAGGCGGGCTCTGCTGATCTGGAAAGCTTTAAGCCGACGGGTGTGAGGAAGTCGAGTGAATGCTTTGCAGACACCGACATTGTCAAGAGGCACGCCCGCAGAGCTTGAAGTAGTGGCTGGGCTAGAGGTTCCGTTACTTCGCAGAAACTTAGCGAAAACACGTTCTGGCGGGCTACCAGCGAGGCATGGGAATGACTTGTGTACCCAGGCAGCTGTGGCGGGAAAATTCCCGCACTTTCTGCAAAATAGTAACTGTGATTGGCTTGCTCAGGGCATAGCTCCGTGACGTAGCAAGATCGGCGCAGAAATTGGCGCCAATAATCTCCATTGGTGGAATGGTAGCGTTCCGGCAATGGAGTGGAATTTCCGCCGGTTTTCGAGTTGCTGATTGGAACGTTTAACCACGGCCACAGTCGTGGGGGCGGGAATGTTCTGTGTTCGGTTTTTGTACGGGTGCTCTTAAGGGGTAGTCGTCTCTCGCCTTTCGGTCGAGGACGTCGAAGCAACCAGCCAACGGCTCCGGTACGGCAGATCGTGTTCTGGGAGTCAAGAAGTCGGTTTGGTAATGTATGTCCGCAGCACCGGCAGATAGGGATTTTCCTAGGTGACAATCAGAGCTCAGCAGAGTGCGCCTGTTCGTCTTTTTTTTCCTAACTTTGTTCTGTCTTGGGTAGCAGCAATTAATGGTGGGTTGGCTATGTGTTTTCTCTAAGAATTGAGTTGCTAGGAATTGGCTGCACATACCACTTCGTCATAATCCTCACAATCTAGTTTAGGGACAACTTCAATTTCACAGCGTTTGTTTAAGTATCCAATTAGAGCTAATTTGATATATTGTTAATGTTTCATGTGTTGTTGTTTATTATTTTGTGTTTAGTCTTAATAAATCATATTGTTATTTTGGACAGAACTTTCATTCTGTTAATAGATAGAGCAACCCCATCATTCCTCACTATGTTAATGAAACCTTCGTTTAATTAACTTATTTAACAAATTAAATTATTGCAGGTGCCAAACTCTCTTCTACTCCACTGGCAGGGTTGATTAGAGTCAGTTCGTGTATTTTTTTTATCCTTGTGCAACAGGAAAAGTTGGAGTTAGAAAAGGGGGGGCTTAGAGCATCATGTACATATGTAAATTCTCTAAGAATTGAGTGTTAAAAACACTGCTAGCCCCGGCACCTCGCATAATATGGCGACCCAGCCAGGATCTTCCCTGTGAATCTCTGATAAGCAAACAGGATTCTTAGTAGGAACATTCAATTTTTTTTCTCTCTTTTTTTATTGATTAATACCCAAGTTTTTTTTCCGGTAGTTCCGCGTTTAGTTTTAAGTAGCGGCGCATGATTACAGTTTTTGTTTTCAGTGTATATATATTTTTTATTGTTTTGTTTTTTTTGTTCATTGTTTTTTTGTGTTTCGTTGGTGTGGTGTCCGTACCACATCGCACTTTGTCGGATTTGTGTGCGGTTTCTGTACCACTTCAAATTGTGCTTGTAATTACAGCGTTGGAACAGCGTTGTTGAAATTTTGTGTCTATGTGTAAAAATATATGGAGTAGATTAATTTTATTGTGCATTTTAGATAAATTTGTTTTTCATGAATGATAACGAGAAGTAAGGCACGACTATTATCGAGCGAAGCTAAAACAAAAGAGGATAGCATAATGGATAAGGGGCAGTTTAACGGGAATAGGTTCGGAGATGAGATGGGCACATTTTTAGCAGGACAGGACGCCAGGGTCTTTGATGAGGAAGGTGATTTGGACGCGATCTCAGAGCAGCGTTGCGGCCGTGATTATGATAGTGAAGTAGAGGATGAAACAGAGACAGTCACACAGGTCGAGACGGTAGCAGAAGTTTATAATCAAACGAACGAGAGCAGACAGGGGCCAGCTCGGCCACGTCAGAGCTCTAGCGCCCAGGTGTCCAGAGTTACATCACCCATGGGTGACGAGGATCAAAATGATGACATTAACCCAATACTGAGCTTCCTACGATCAATGAAAGAAGAAGCTGACGAACAACGTAAGAGGGAGAAGGAAGAAGCTGACGAACAGCGTAAGAGGGAGAAGGAAGAAGAGGAGAAACAACGTAAGAAGGAGAAGGAAGAAGAGGAGAAACAACGTAAGAAGGAGAAGGAAGAAGCTGACGAACAGCGTAAGAAGGACACTGAGGCAATAATTTCGCATATAGGGGAAATTCGTGGGGAATTACTAACAATAAAGAAAGAATGTGGAGAGGTAAAACAAATGTCAATGGCTGCACAAAAAGTAGCAGGCCTGGCTAAAACGGCAGCAATAGGGGCAATGAAAGTCGCGGAAGCAACTTCTAAACTCGCAGGGCGCTTGCGACGTACAACACAATCCCACTCAAAATCCCTAGCGTTCTTAAAAATTCAGGGTAATATCGCGGTTGCGAACAACACGAAACGAATGGAAGAAGTAGAGAGTCGGATAGCAAAACTAGAGCAAAACGGGCACACGAGCACTGCGCGTTCGGATACCAATGATGGAGTACACAGAATTGTGTCTCCGAGGAAAAGCCCGCCGTGCTCTAGCCCAATGACCGAGTGCGGAACTAACAATGCACACGCAGAAACAGCGAGTAATAGCTCCAATAATTGTAGCCCACTTGTGAATTCTGAGTGCCACTTCCACTGTGATACAGAGGTAGCACATCACAGTTATCACCAAGATAGAACAGGACACTCAGCAGACGTGCAAGTATCGGAAACGAGTGACAACACCAGTGCGAGGATCAGACAGGATTTTGATCAGAATCATTTCCTGTCGATACTAAAATTCCAGAAGTTCAAAGAAAATGGAGGGTCGATGCATCCGAAGAGCTGGGTGATGCAGTTTACAAATTCATTACCGGCATCATGGCCAACCCAGGCAAAATTAGAATTCATGTGTGGACACATCGAAGGCCAAGCCGCGGAAAAGATGCGGGGTGTAGCAGTGACGTGTCGGACTTATCAGGAATTTGTTGGTGCATTCCTGCGGACCTACTGGTCAAAGGAAACGCAGGACAGGATTAAAGATGAAATAATATTTTGTCCTGAACTGGAAGTGTCCGGGTATAGGAGCGCAACCAAATTTCTTGATGAGTTACTCAAGAAGAATCAATTTTTAGATAGTCCATATAGCAACGGAGAAATCATTAAATTTTGCTTTTCCAAATTGCCAGTTAGGTACCAACAGACACTTGTCGGCAAGTGTGGATCTGACATAGAAGCATTCAAGAGTCTATTGCGCGAACTCGAAGTAGTCTTTGATAAACAAGACGCAAAGGACAGGAAGAAGGGGCAAAGTAACAAATACCACGGGCCAGGAAGGGAAGACGACAACAGATCGCATAATCGCACTGGTCAGTTAGGAAACCAGGGTTACGGAAGTCAAGGTTACGCTATTCAAGGTTATGGAAACCAAAGACACGGAAACCAGAACGTCAGGGAGCAGGGTCAATCTAGACAAGGAATCTGGTATAGGAGGAATAACGAACGGCAAAGCGACCGTAATTGGAGAGAGCGAAACCAAGGACAACAGTGGAACCAGGAGATTGAAACTAGACCCGCAAATCCTAATGCACGTCAGAGGAGGGGGAGCTTAACAAGGGATTGACGCCAGACTAGTGCGAACACAGGCCGCCGGAATTTCGCACGTAATCTCGGACCTGGCCAACTACGGATGATACATTACGAAGATTTATCAGAAATCCTGCTCGAGGAACATAAAGCAACTCCTCGACAAGATCGGCAGCCTCTTATCACAGTAGCAATAGCTGAAAAGAGTATGAATGCGATAATAGATAGTGGAAGCTACATAACAGCAATATCTGAGGCAGCATACAAGATGTGCTCTCAGGAGACGGACTGGCCTGTCCTATCGGTTAAGAAAACCAAAATAAAAGGGGCATTAGCGGGAAAATGTACGGAGGTCACCCAACAAACAAGACTGGAATTCTCCTGCCAAGGACACAAAATAGAGTCTAACTTCTGGATTGTGCCAAATCTGGCGATCGACATGATAATAGGAACGGACTTCCTAAATGAACATGAAGCGATAGTTGATCTAGGACGAGGTGAAGTGGTTTTGAGGAAAGGGAATCCCGTCCACATTAAATTCGACGATCAGCTGATCCCAGCTCAACTACCGTCTAACTGTGTACGGATAAACTATGCGTGTCTGAAAGACAGAAAGGAAGAACAGGTCGACGTTGCGGGTAGGGGAGCGGACACAGATGAGAATGAAGTCAGAATAATGGGGGAAATAAAGGAGAAAATGGGAGAAAAAGTGGAAGCAATAAAGAATATAAGGTGCGACCACCGCAAAGAACTTCATAAATTACTAGTAGAACATGCGGAGGTCTTCATTCCCAAGACAGGATCAATAAAGAACTTCCAATATGAATTTCGTGTACGTCCGCACAATGAGTTTCGTGTGCCACCCTATCCAATCCCCTTGGCATATCGACAGAAAGTAGCAGCCGAAATTACGCGAATGTTGAGTGAAGGAATAATAGAACCTACGGCTTCAGCCTATAATAACCCGTTAAGAGTAGTCGAGAAGGCAGATGGTAGTATTCGTTTAGTCTTGGACTCGCGACAAATTAATACCATAATAGAACCCGAAACAGACAGACCGGAACGATTAGAGGAACTCTTACAAAACTTCCATGGAATATCAATCTTCTCATCAGTTGATCTAAAATCGAGTTTCTGGCAGATCGAGCTCCATCCAAATTGCAGACAGTACACAGCCTTTTTAGCATTTGGAAGATGTTACCGGTTTCGTCGTCTACCATTTGGTTTGAACGTTTCATCTGCCGCATTCATTCGGGGGCTGGACGGCATACTAAGCGATAATTTGAAACGTCATGTCACCAGCTATGTGGACGATTTGCTGATCGCGGAGAAATCTTGGGGAGAGCACAATGCGGTCCTCGGTGAACTCCTTGCGACATTCAAGGAATACGGAGTGACTATCAATATCGAAAAATCGAATTTTGGGACGTCCTCTGTCAAATTTCTGGGACATATCATCACGGGTGAGGGCATTGCGCCAAATCCCGAAAAGATCGAAGCGATTGAAAAGTTTCCCATTCCTACGACAAAGAAGCAGTTAAGGGGGTTCTTGGGGATCATAAATTTTTACAACCGCTCTATACATGTCAAAACTCAGAGCAGTCCTAGGTTGCATCAACTTACAGGAAAGAAGATTCCTTGGGAATGGGATGAGGCGGCCGAATCCGAATGGAAAGCATTAAAATTCGCATTATTACAAGCACCCATCCTATCACACCCTAACTTAGCAGAAGAGCTTTGCATAGTAACGGACAGTTCATACTCAGGTCTGGGTGTCATGGTGTTCCAAGACTATGTACATGAAGGAAACAGGGTGTGGAAGACAATTGCGTTTGGTAGCAGAGTACTAGCCAAGAGTGAGAGGAATTACTCAGTAACCGAGTTAGAGGCGCTGGCTATTGTATGGGCGTTTGAAAAATTCAGATACCTTCTGTTTGGTCGCAAGACGAGGGTCTACACAGACCACAAGGCACTCGAGTTCTTGATGACTGCAAAGCTTAATCACAGGCGGCTCATTAGGTGGGCATCATATCTGCAGCAGTACAACTTTTCGATAGAATATATCCCCGGCAGTCAGAACATTATTGCAGACGCCTTATCACGGTCACCGATCGGATTTGAGCACAACATGGAAGAAGATCTGGAGGAAAATCACTACTGCCTTTTCTATATGCAGAAAGTAGCCTTTGAAAATTTTATTACCTGTAGTATGCATGACATCAAGAAGGAGCAAGACAAGGACCCTGCCCTAGTGTTATTGAAACAGAAATGGATAGACAGAAGACACGCCACCATCAGGCAGTTCTACCTCTTGCGGAAAGGCTTAATTTTCCACCGAAATTATGCCAATGACACTGAATGGGGGGTATGCATCCCTGAACACCTAATAAACAAGGTTATATGGCATACTCACCTCAGCTATGGACACTTCGGACCACGCAAGTGCAATCTCAAGCTAAGGACCATGTGTTACTTTCGAAACATGGAGCGTCGAATTCGGAGGGTACTGTCGGTGTGTAAAGACTGCCAAAAGGCTAAGCACACCACTGTGAGCATGCAGGCACCATTATACCCAATCGTACCGACCAAATTAAGACAATTAGCAGCAACAGATTTGATGGGACCTTTGCCAAGAACAAGAAGAGGATATACTTACGTATTAGTGTTTGTTGAACTAACGTCCAAATACGTTACCTTTACGCCACTGAAGAGGGCGACAGGACGAACTGTATCTCGAGCCCTAATCCGGGATTTCCTACAACAGGTTGGTCATGTGAGTAAAATTATTTCTGATAACGGGCCACAGTTTAAGTCAAAAACTTGGAAGGAGACGTTGCGTCGGTGTAAAATTGATCCCATTTTTATATCTTCGCACCATCCGAGCTCGAATGCTGCAGAACGGGTTATTAAAGAACTCGGAAACTTGTGCCGGTTGTACTGTAACAAACAGCACACGACATGGGACGTTTTCCTTAAAGACTTCCAGGAGGTGATCAATGAGGCACCCCATGGGATAACAAAATTGGCACCCATTACAGTACTGAAAAACCGGATTCCTAAGGACTTGATAACCGATGTCGTAAACTTCCCACCAAGTGCGCGAACGCAGCACCAAGCCATAGTGGATTTGGCTCTCAAGAGGATACGTGCTGCAGCAGAGGTCAGGAAGAGACGTGCCGACAGGGGAGCTCGTCTACGACACTTCCACATTGGACAAAAGGTGCTCGTTAAGTCTTTCCGACTTTCGAACAAACAAAAAATGAAATGCCAAAAATTCTATTCTATTTACAACGGGCCGTACCGTATAAGGAGAGCAGCTCACCACAATGCTTATGAATTAGAGACGCTGAAAGGAAAGAAGTCCATAGGACTCCACCACATCTCTCACATAAAGGAGTTCGTGGAATAGAGTAGTGTAAGTGGTGTACGTAGTAGAATGGGCAAATACGTGAACCTTGCTATAGTAGTAGTGTAAGTGGTGTACAGAGTAGAATAGGCAAAGATATGAACCTTTCTTCGGGGAACAATAATCGTTGCATTAATAGATTAAGATTGTTAAAGTATTAACACGCTGCGTTTTCTCGCATAAGAATTTACTGCTGCTAATTTTTTTTTTTTTTTTGTTTATGTTCGCAAGCTCCACTGTCAATGCGATAAGAGGCACTACCTTTCCATGAGCAATGTTTTTGTCCTTTCCAATCTGGTGTCCATGTTAAGGGATAGTGATGAGTGACGAGATGTCGCACAAACGGGCGCATACAAGAACGTGCTCTTAGAAGCGTTCTGAGAAGTCGTGATACGCTCCATAGCGGCCACAGCCAGTTCGTGAGACGTCCATACCAATGCTTGCAGGCACGCGTCAGTGCACTGCAAGATTGTGGTATATTGCGAGATTTCGAGGATGAATATTGGCAGTATAGTTTTTGCAGAGCTGCGCCAGCATCGTTGTCTTGCAAGTCGGGGTGAACCTGTGAGCGTTTGACTCCAATGGTGCCCTAGGGCCTAGACGGTAGAAATGCGGGCATAAAGCCTACCATGCCAATGTGCTGGTTGGGGATTTAGCATGCTGCTTGCGACTGTCACAGATGAATAACCAGTGACTCATACTAGGATATTCGTGACATACTGTGTAGCTGGCGTGTGATGGGCGACTGAATCCTCAACAGGAACCAGACTTGGCTGGGTCAAATTACATTGCCTCTGGAAAGGTGCGCTTTCATTGCTAAGACTGCATCACATACAAAATTAAGTTCAACTATAAATTTATTGTCTTGTATAGCCATGGCTAACCCAGTCTCTGGAGTTTCAGTGAGGCGTAGTGAGAACTCGGAGGCCGTGTCGTACGGCGCGCACATCACTGTCGTCAATAGCGGCGAGCAGCGAGATATCTCAGCGTAACAGGAATTATGTAAGAGTAGTGTATAAGGTAAACAAAAAAAAATAAATAAAATAAATAAATAAATAAATAAATAAATAAAAGGGAAAGTAAGTTATACTAGGATAAGTTAAACTGTAGGATTTAACAATAAATAGATTAATATTGTGGGGGTTTTCTACCACAAGTGTGGCGCGCGCCTGTTGGGATGCTATTTTTCAGGTCATCAAATCACAGACCCGAGATGGAGGGACGACCGGCGAGCGAAAGTAGTATAGTTGCATGTTCTTTATAGCACAGTAAAACTTAGACCTGAATAACAACATAATTTAATTAAAAGACATAGAATGTAGATCGTTGGCAAATGGTAGTTAATTCTTGAGCATGTCTACTGTCGATCTATATAATTAATAGTAATATTAGTGTGGGCCCGCACATTTAGTTGTTCATCCATTACATGGCATCAGTTATCACACACCATGTACAATACTGAGATCGGTCTCTACACAAATATCAAGATAAATTATTTCCATTTTTTGTTATGATAGCTACAGATAAATAACTATAAAATTAAAATTACAGTGTCTGAAATGACAGACCATCAATGTATCGGTATGTAAATTTATTATAACATAGAAGGTCATTGGGAAAAGTTAGGCATATGATTTTTGTAAGAATTGTGCAGAGGACTGGGATAGTGGCAACGCAGAGGCCAGCCGGAGGTCATCGGCTACCTGCAGGAGGAGAGCGTCGACGCGCTACCTGACGTGAGGGGCGCGAGGGCGTCCGGTCCTACAAGCTGACAGTCACCGGGCCGTGTACCTGAGGGATTAGGGAGGATCCTCGCCAGGCCACAAGCGAAAGTGAGGCTGGCCGTTGACACTGACACGCGACCCACACGAGGCAGCCGTTTGGAGGGATTCCCTGCGGCAGACCACGTAGTCGTGAGTACACGAAGAAGATCACGTATGGTGTCATAACTGGCGTCTCATGTGCCTCAGGACAGAAAGGGACGCTATATACTCACCTGTTTGGGTTTTTACAACTCACTAGCATTGGCCGATCTGCTTACACAAAGCAGTATCGTGCCACACTAACAAATGTATGGTCTCATTTCTAACTTCTCCTCTCTATTAGAGAGCAGTTTTTAGCAATCGTCGCTCCTAGTTCGATCCTGTATGGATGACCTCACACACTTGTGGAGTCACTCCACGTGCCATCATCCCTCGTCGAACTGCAATATTGGGAAACGTAAAGTACTGCCCAGCGAGAGAAGAGACCTAGACTAGTGATGTATCCCAACAAGTAGACATCAGAGACAATTAATCGACGTGAGGAGGGCCTATCACTGTGTCTTCCTACCGTACTGCCGTGATCATATGCGTGGGTCTGACTACAATCTCAACAGCGTACTGCAGACGCTCCAGCACTCCCTATTGCTGTTGCAACAACGTAGCAACAACACCCGACGTTTAGCCCTATGTGATGTCAGTACTGTGGCCCCATCCCAAAAGCCGCCCTCCAATGCTCAAGACATGGAACCACGTGCATCAATGCATGTGACTCAACATACCAACCCCCTCAGAGAAACTAATGAATTTGTGAAGTGCTTCGAACATTTCTAACAATGTGATTTAGTGCCACATTCTCAGCACGGTCGTGAACAGTGTGCAATGTGCACGCACAACTTAATGTCCCATGAACCTTGTTTTTTTTTAATTTCTTTCTCTAGTGTTGTTTTTGTAATGTATGTGATACCTTGTATGTGTTTGTTTTACACTGTAATTCTCATTACAAATTACTGTATTGTTCTCCACACCATTTTTTTTATCTTGTATTTATTGTTGAGTGTATGGAAACAGTGTGCCTGAAGTCCCCATAAACTGAAGCAGATACCACCTCTGTCATTGTGAATGGACCATCAGTTCAGGGAACATTTTGTAAAGGTTATTCTTGCTGCAGGGAGACAGAATGAATCGGAGGTCGTAATTAGATTCTGAAAGCTCACAAAGAGATTGTTAACTTAAATAGTATCATGTGTGAGTGAGTTCAGGTTAGTTTAATGATTAAAATTGTTGTAACATCTTGGGCATTTAATTGCGGAGCACTCCAACTCTGATTGTAAAGAATAAATTGCTCCATATTTGGCTCACATGCCCGGGCCATATTTAGAGAGTGAATGTCTGTGTGAATCGGTGTTTGGAAGGGGCTCCCTGGGTATGGATGTGTGATGTGAGTGTTAGTGTTCCATATTAAGAAGGTGAAGTTGGCTACATCATAAATAATCCTCCCTCTATGAGCTGCATTTTTCAGTTGCAGTTATTTTCTTTATAGAGTGCGGCATGTGCAGCCAGTTTGCGAGATTGTTCTTGGGCGATTGACTCACTACCTTGCTCCTAAGTGAGCCAACCGCTCACCAATTACAATCTAAAATGGCGTAGGGGCTATGAGAGGTGGCATGAGCCCCCTCTCATATTTCTATCTTACGATTCTCCTCTATAATTGCATGCGGTGGAAAGTTGCTATTCCTTCACGCGCGGACTTCCCACGCAGCGTCTCTCGTCACCCGGGTGGTCCGGTGACAGGCGGGCTCTGCTGATCTGGAAAGCTTTAAGCCGACGGGTGTGAGGAAGTCGAGTGAATGCTTTGCAGACACCGACATTGTCAAGAGGCACGCCCGCAGAGCTTGAAGTAGTGGCTGGGCTAGAGGTTCCGTTACTTCGCAGAAACTTAGCGAAAACACGTTCTGGCGGGCTACCAGCGAGGCGTGGGAATGACTTGTGTACCTAGGCAGCTGTGGCGGGAAAATTCCCGCACTTTCTGCAAAATAGTAACTGTGATTGGCTTGCTCAGGGCATAGCTCCGTGACGTAGCAAGATCGGCGCAGAAATTGGCGCCAAGAATCTCCATTGGTGGAATGGTAGCGTTCCGGCAATGGAGTGGAATTTCCGCCGGTTTTCGAGTTGCTGATTGGAACGTTTAACCACGGCCACAGTCGTGGGGGCGGGAATGTTCTGTGTTCGGTTTTTGTACGGGTGCTCTTAAGGGGTAGTCGTCTCTCGCCTTTCGGTCGAGGACGTCGAAGCAACCAGCCAACGGCTCCGGTACGGCAGATCGTGTTCTGGGAGTCAAGAAGTCGGTTTGGTAATGTATGTCCGCAGCACCGGCAGATAGGGATTTTCCTAGGTGACAATCAGAGCTCAGCAGAGTGCGCCTGTTCGTCTTTTTTTTCCTAACTTTGTTCTGTCTTGGGTAGCAGCAATTAATGGTGGGTTGGCTATGTGTTTTCTCTAAGAATTGAGTTGCTAGGAATTGGCTGCACATACCACTTCGTCATAATCCTCACAATCTAGTTTAGGGACAACTTCAATTTCACAGCGTTTGTTTAAGTATCCAATTAGAGCCAATTTGATATATTGTTAATGTTTCATGTGTTGTTGTTTATTATTTTGTGTTTAGTCTTAATAAATCATATTGTTATTTTGGACAGAACTTTCATTCTGTTAATAGATAGAGCAACCCCATCATTCCTCACTATGTTAATGAAACCTTCGTTTAATTAACTTATTTAACAAATTAAATTATTGCAGGTGCCAAACTCTCTTCTACTCCACTGGCAGGGTTGATTAGAGTCAGTTCGCGTATTTTTTTTATCCTTGTGCAACAGGAAAAGTTGGAGTTAGAAAAGGGGGGGCTTAGAGCATCATGTACATATGTAAATTCTCTAAGAATTGAGTGTTAAAAACACTGCTAGCCCCGGCACCTCGCAGGTCCACTATCTCTTGTAAACCTTCTCCTGTCACTTCTTGTATCACATCAGACAAATCACCCCCCTCATAGAAGCATTCACTATACACTTTACACTTATCTGCTCTCTCCACTGCATTTAACAGCTGCACTCTTAATGTTACCACGCTCGCTTTTAATTTCACATAAGAATGTTTTGACTTTTCTTTATGCTGATTCAGTCATTCCAACAATCGCTTCTGTTTCTATTTCTTTACAATTTTCATGCAGACATTTCACGCTAGATTCTCTCCACTTCCTGTTTATTTCATTCCTCAGCGGCTTATATTTCTGTATTCCTGAATTTCCCTCAACTTTTCTGTAGTTCTTTGTTTCATTGATCATCTGAAGAATTTCTTCCGTTACCCGTGATTTCTTCGCAGTTACCTTCTTTGCACCTATGTTTTTCTTTCCAACTTCTGTGATTACCCTTTATAGAGAAATGCATTACTCTTCAACTGCACTGCCTGCTGAGATGTTCGCTATTGGAGTATCTATAGCCTTAGAGATTTTCAAGAGTACCTCTTTATTCCTTAGTTCTTTGCGTATTGATTCTTCCTGACTAACATCTTACACTTCAGTCTGCTATTCATAACTATCACCCTGTGATTTGAGTCTAAATCTGCTCCTTGTCACGCCTTGCAATCCAGTAACTGTCGACTCTCTAATCGATCATGATGTAATCTGACTGAGATCTTCCATTATCTCCTGCCCTTTTTCAAGTACACTTCCTACTTTTGTGATTCTTGAAGAGAGTATTTGCGATTACTAGCCGAAATTTATCACAAAACCAATTAGTCTTTCTCCTCTCTCATTACTATTACTAAGCAAATACTCTCCAATAACCCTTTCTTCTACTCCTTCCCTTACAACAGTATTGCAGTCCCCCATGACTATTGGATTTTCATCTCCCTTTACATACTGAATTGCTCGCTTAGTTTTCTCATATATACTTTCTCTTTCTCTTCATCTTTCGCTTTCCAGGTCGGCATTATACCTCGTTGTCGGTGTTGGTTTGCTGTCGATTCTAATGAGAACAGCCGTATCACTGAACTGTTCACACGCTCTTTGCAGTACCTATAGCCTTTACCCTACATTCCTGTTCATAATTAATTCTACTCTCGTTACACCACTTTCTGCTCCTTTTATTACCCTAGACTCATCTGATCATAAATCCTTGTCTTCTTTCTATTTCACTTCCCTCATGTGATGCAAGTGAGAAATACATACGTTTGCCTCCCATCGACTGTTCACAGCACAGCGTTTACTGTTCTGTTCACTTCCATACTTCGTTCTGAAGTTTCATTGACTCTGAACGTCCGATTTTGTCTCAATAAACCAGGGCACACATTGTACCTTCCCTTGAGGAGTTGCCATTTTATAGAGGTTCAGTTCCTTCCGTCAACAGAGTATCCAAAACACAAAATTTTAGTATATATATAAACTTTAGTAATCAGTGATTACAATAAAACAAATTTTATTAAAATATTTCAACAGCTGCCGTTGTAATAAAATTTTTAATTTGTAAAGGGACTTTATGGATACCCTATATAGCTATTCATTTACTGCTATTTCTAGCAAGATAATATATTGGGTACAAAATGATTTCATTTGCAGATGCACCAGTTACAGTGTCGTTTGAATATAAAAGAAGAAGCATGCTAAAATCAACTGCACACAGCTTAAACATGAGGTTACACTTTTCCATGGAGATTAAATGGTTTAGTATTCCTTTGGAGCACTGCCTACAGGGTCTGAGTAACTGTGACATTAAATAGGAGTTTACAAGTAGCACTGTCATGGGCTTGTGAACGAAAAGTGCAGTTAACTTTTAACCAAAAATAAAGTAGTAGCTCCAGAGCTACCCACTGTAAGTTCAGACGCTGATCAAAAGATAACAGCTACCATATTTGTGACGCCTGGAGACATCTGAGGAGTGATGACCGATGCCAGTCTATTTATTGGTTGGTTCACTGAGAATGTTTGCTTGCTGCGGAGCAAAAAATTCCCTAATTGAACTTGGTATTTAAATTGGTGAGTTTCTCTTGATATGACGACAACTGAATGATGACGAACAAACATGGTTTCATTATAGCAATTATGACCGCGAAGTTTAATAAATCAGTTAAGATGGCTAGGAGAATGTTTCTGTTAGAAAAAGCAGATAAGTAGTTGTTATCGTCTCACTTAGACTGAGAAATGACATAATATCGTTTCATTAATGTGAACATAGAGCAATTATAGTCTGGAGAATTATGCTCCTAGTATATGAATTAAAGACGGAAAAGACCGTCCATGGTTTAATAACAAGATTCGAAAAATGCTGGTAAATAACTCTCGGTTCAAAAGAGAACGCGCAAATGACGAAAAGCAAAGGTTAGTAGTGATTCACATGGCTGTGAAGGAAACTTTGCACCAAGTATACAACTGCTACCACCGTCATAACTTAGCAAAAAATCCGGAAGGTAATACAATAAAATTCTGGTCCTATGTAACATAGCTAAGTGGTTCTAAGGCTTGTCGATTACTCTGGTGTGGCAACTGAAGGTGTCAAAACGACAGACAAAGTTTTAAATTACACCTTCCAGAAATCTTCAACACACGAAAAATCGCTCAAACGTATGTCGTTTCACCATCGAACATACTCCCATGTGGACGACGCAGTAATAGGCACCCCTGGCGTAGAGAAATTCGGTTTTTCAAAGAGTACTCTAAGGCAATGGCCCCCTTGTATTTGACGCGAATCTCTCGCCCAGCTCAAAGTCACGAACGAATGGATGAAAACGAATGTGACGCCTGTATATTTGAGGGGTAAAAGAACGGAGCACCAAACGTACAGGCAATTATTCCTAACATCGGTTTGCTGCAGAATCCTTGAACATATTCTCAGTCTGAATATAACAAATTTTCTTCGAGAAACATGCGTCCACCAATCAACATGGTTTAAGAAACATCGCTAGAGCGAAACACAGCTTTTCCTTTTCTCGACTGATATACTGCAATTTATCAGTGATGGGTAATAGGCAGATTATCAGGAAAGAGCTTGACAAGACGCCCCATTCCTGGCTGTTAAAAAAAAAGTACAAGCATATGGAATAGGTTCAAGAATATGTGAATGGCTCGAAGACTTCTTAAGTTATGGAACCCAGTATGTTATCCTCGACGGCAAGTTGTCATCAGCGACAAGAATATCGTCAGGAGTGTCTCAGGGAAGTTTCATAGGATCATTATTAATGTATAGATGTAATAATGATTTGTCAAACAGGGTGAGTAGCAATCTGCAGTTTATTGCTGATGACGCTGTATTGTACGGTAAGGTATCAGAGATGAGAGAGTGTAGGAGGAGACGACATAGATAAAATTTCTAATTGGTATGATGAAAAACGGTTCAAATGGCTCTGAGCACTATGGGACTTAACATCTGACGTCATCTGTCCCCTTCAACTTAGAATTACTTAAACCTAACTAACCTAAGGACATCAAACATATCCATGCCCGAGGCAGGATTCGAACCTGCGGCCGTAGCGGACGCGTGGTTCCAGACTGAAGCGCCTAGAACCGCTCGGCTACACCGGCCGGCAGGTGTGATGAATTGGGCTACCTCTGAATGTAGAAAAATCTAAGATAGTTCGCATGAGTGGAAGAAATAAACCCATAATGTTCGGATACAGCGTAAGTAGTGTCCTGCTTGACACAGTCACGTCGTTTAAATGTCTGGACTTAACGCTACAAAACGATACGAAATGGAACGAGCATGTGAGGACTGTACCAGGGAAGGCCAATGGTCGACTTCGGTTTCCTGAGGGAATTCTGGGAAATTGGGGTACATCTGAAAAAGAGACCACAGGTAGGGCACATGCGCGCTTATTCTTCAGTGCTGCTCATGTGTTTGGGTTCCGTACCAGGTCTTATTTGAAGAAAGGTATTGAAGCAATTCAGAAGTGGGCACCTAGATTTTTTACTGGTACGTTCGAACATCACACAAGTGTTACAGATATGCTTCGGGAACTCAAATGGTAATCCCTGGAGGGAAGTCAACTTTCTTTTCCAGGGACACTACTGGGAAAATCTAGAGAACCAGCGTTTGAAATCGACTGCAGAACGATTCAACTGCACTAGGCGCTACAGTCTGGAACCGCGCGACCGCTACGGTCGCATGTTCTAATCCTGCCTCGGGCATGGATGTGTGTGATGTCCTTACGTTAGTTAGGTTTAAGTAGTTCTAAGTTCTAGGGGACTGATGACCTCAGATGTTAAGTCCCATAGTGCTCAGAGCCATTTGAACCACTTTTTGATTGTACTGCCACCAGATAAAACTGCGTGTAAGGACCACTAAGTCAAGACATGCGAAATTATTGCTCACACGGAGGCATATAGACAGTCATTTTTCTCTCGCCATATTTGCTAGTTGAACAGGAAAGGAAGTGACTAGTAGTGGTACATGGTACCCTCCGCCAGACGCCTTGCAGTGGATTGCTGAGTATCTGGGTAGATGTAGGTGTCGAATACGTTTCTCATCCTTCGTACTACCTAATTTTTGATTAACAAGGCAGCAACAGAGGTGGAAAACGTCGGTCACTGGGAGATACTGACAGAGCCCGCATCGTATCGACGCCGCGTTTCCCGTGTCGCAGGCCCGGCGAGAGAGGGAATGTGTGGCCGCGGACGTTGCAATTCATTATCTGGCCTGCGGATCGGTGGACGGGGCGAGTGGGATTAATGCGGCAGATTTATTGGAAACTGGAATGAAACGGAGCGTACAGCAGGACAGTGAGAGGGCAGTCGGACACGAGAGGACCGCCGGAGGGTGGGAGGGAGGGAAGGAAGACGAGAGGAGATGGCGTTTGCTGGAACCCCCGGCAAAGCACTCCACGGGCGCGGCCGCTTTGTTCATAACAGGAACGGCGCATTTAGACGCTGTTTACACGGAGTTTGTTATCCGCACGGCATTTAATCAGAGGCTATGACAGAGGGTTTGGTGTAGCGATGTGGTGGGGGGGGGGGGGGGGGAAATATGGTGTGGCGAGGGGTGAGGTAGGACTGGAGGTGGTTGGTCGGTCGCGTTCAGTACTGTAAGCGGCGCCGGCGGCGGACGTCCGAGGCGGGCCACTCGTCTAATTGCGAGCTGCAGCAAACAATGAGCGCGCCTATTATTAGCGGCCGCTTCTCCGCTAAAGTCCAGAACCCTCCCGGAAGCTCACCTCGTCGGCTGGCCTGCGGCTGCGGGAATAAACGCTCCCCACTCTCTGCAACCGTACCCTGGCGGTTAGCAGTTCCCCCCTGTGAAAGTTCGCTGTGGCAGGCCCGTGCAGACCCTTCGAGGTAGGTCTCTCCTGTGTCTGCAATAAAATACTCTATTACTTCATTCCTTAGTACGCAGACAAATTAATGTGACCGCCAGCGAAAAGCCTGAATAACCACTTTTTCTGTGCTACGCCCCAGTACAGTATCCCCAGTGGACACAAACAATTTGTGCAGGTTCTACCTCGGTAACTCCTGGAAACCGAACCGTCTGTGCCAATAACCAATAGACTGCCAGCTAGGGATACATTCTGAGCCAGTTGTGGCAAAAACGGAAGCCATAACAGCACAGGGGAAGGACCGAGCGCTTAAGTCAGCAAACTCAATGTAATGAAGAGATCGAAAAATTAGCTAACCAGTAGCAAAACAAAGGTTTATTAGCCCTTGACCTCGTTACGTGACTGCCCAGGTATCAAAGGCTGTCACAGTTTTATTGACCTTAATTTTAAAATTTTAAAAACAGAGGCCACTCCTCCTGAAGAAGATATCCTTAGAAATATCGAAAACTAGGTGAAGGGCTAATAATCCTACATATTGCAAGTGGTTCGCTGATTTTTCAAACCTCTTCAGATATACACAAGTGCTGTTTCGCAACCATGTTTAAGATTTTGAAGTGTAATGACATTATGGAAACCGAGAGATAACGTTATACTAATTACAAAGCAGGGTTTCGTTAGGAAGGCTACGGACAATTCAATAATAAGTATTGAGGTTTCGAGCTAGCAGAGGAGAACCTCTGAAAGCTGGATCAGCAGACGTTTGAAGTGTCTAGGTGAGTTGAAAAGCGAACACATGATGTCATGGCCATCCCCAACGCCGGAGAGTGCACTGGAAGCCTCAACGTAAATACCTCACACTTCTTAACAATTGTCGGATTATTGAGTACTGATTTTCGACTGTCCAGTGTCAGATTCAGCTATACAGGAAGAGTGGCGGTTATGGAGGTCGACCCATTGCATGCCTAGCTGTCTTCGATCATCTACGAAACAAAGATTTGGGCTGGAAGGACGCTGAGCTGCCATCAGCACTGACAACTTAAGAGACCACGCAGATGGGACACAGAGGCCACGATCACCGAGCACGTCTGCTGGAGTCATGCCCTGTGTGACCTGAATCCTGTTCCTGTAGCAGACTCCATTCATTGCTGCTGGCTCCAGTTTCCTATACAAGGACTGAGAGCTCACCCTTCTGGTGAACCTGTGGCAAGACCACTGAGTGAAAATCTTTGACGTCCACGAAAGCACTTTGGAGATCGGCACCAGATGTCGTAGTCGATGGCCATTCATGATGTAGCAGCCGCCACCTGACGCTTCACTGCACACGCCTCAGTGCAGCAAGTCGACTGTACGCTAGCTTCCCTGCACTGACGAGACAGTGTTTCGCTGGCCCTGCTGAGTCCGGGAGACAAACCAGAATTCCTGCCTAATAAACTTGTTATTGTTGTTGTTGTGGTCTTCAGTCCTGAGACTGGTTTGATGCAGCTCTCCATGCTACTCTATCCTGTGCAAGCTTCTTCATCTCCCAGCAACTACAGCAGCCTACATCCTTCTGAATCTGCTTAGTGTATTAATCTCTTGGTCTCCCTCTACGATTTTTACCCTCCACGCTGCCCTCCAATACTAAATTGATGATCCCTCGATGTCTCAGAACATGTCCTACCAACCGATCCCTTCTTTTAGTCAAGTTGTGCCACAAGCTCCTCTTCTCCCCAATTCTATTCAATTCCTCCTCATTAGTTATGTGATCTACCCATCTAATCTTCAGCATTCTTCTGTAGCACCACATTTCGAAAGCTTTTATTCTGTTCTTGTATAAACTATATATCGTCCATGTTTCACTTCCATACATGGCTACGCTCCATACAAATACTTTCAGAAACGACTTCCTGACATTTAAATCTATACTCAATGTTAACAAATTCTTCTTCTTCAGAAACGCTTTCCTTGCCATTGCCAGTCTACATTCTATATCCTCTCTACTTCTACCATCATCAGTTATTTAGCTCCCCAAATAGCAAAACTACTTTACTACTTTAAGTTTCTCATTTCCTATTCTAATTCCCTCAGCATCACCCGACTTAATTCGACTACATTCCATTATCCTCGTTTTGCTTTTGTTGATGTTCATCTTATACTCTCCTTTCAAGACACAACTTGTTATTGTCAATGATGTTTTCTTGGCACTTTCGAGTTTAACCACCGCATCACGCACGTCTCTTTCCATACGACTAAAGGACTCTTTAAAGTTCGCTGTGGTAGGCCCGTGCAGAATCAGAATGTGTTTCGTTGTAGGTACCTCTGAAGCTTCTTACTACAAGAACTACTCTGCTGTTTCATTAATAACTGTTCAGACATATTAACGTGACCAAATGTGAAAAGCCAGCATGACCAGTTTTTGCACTGCGGACCACTGTGAGACATGCAGGAAGACTATCAGTGAGGTTCTGGAAGGTACAGACACAGTTGTGGAGCCATGCCGACTCCAGTACGCTAGGTTTATTGATCGAGGTTCCTAGTTGTGGACAGCGCGATCGAGATGATCCCATAGATTCTCGACTAGGTTGGTGGTCTGGGGAGTACGGTAAATGCATCCTGGTGCTCTTCGCACCGTGCTTGAACACGATGACGTGTGGGACACATTGTATTGTCTTACTTCTTGGTGCCATTTTGCCGAGGAATGACGAACTACATGTAGAGGTGGACGTGGTTCTCAAGGATAGATGCATACTTGGGTTGATCCATTGTGCCTTCAAGAACGGCGAGATCACCCATGGAACGCAATGATAATATTCTTCAGACGATAAAACTCCTCTAGCCTGGACCCTTGCAGGGTGCAGGCTTTCAGTCGTTTCAGGCTGATGGAGAATAAAACATGATTCACCTGAAATGGTCACCTGCCGCAAGTCAGTGGACGTCCAGTTGTAATACTGGCACGCAAATTCCAGGTTTCTTTCCCAACGATCAGCTGTCAGTATGGGGGCAGAAGCCAAGCATCTGCTGCTGAGGTCTATACACAGCAATGTTCGCTGAAACTTCGTTGAGGAGACACTGTTGGTAGCCCTTTGGTTCATCTGGACGGTCTTGCTCAACAGTTGCATGTCTATTCACCCACAAAAACACTCCGCGGCCGTCGTTCACCACTGTCATCTATGCCCCGTACTGCCTCGTCGATGATTTTGCTTAACCTCAGTTTGGACAGTATACTTCAACCACAGCAGGACGTTAATAGTTTACAAACTCAGCCGTTTCGGAAGTGCTTCCATCACTGACCTGAAAGTCGATGATTATGCCCAATTAGACGTCAGATAACTCACTCCGTTCTCGCACTACAACAATGGACTCGCTCTTTTCTGTGTCACCCGGACACATCTCATGTACCACTCACTGTTACCGTTGCCATCTGCGCTGTTTGATTATTGTACTTGAAGTCTGTCGTTTCGAACATAGGTACAGAGAAGTATAGTACCTGTAATAAGCAGCAGTTGACAACATGCTCCTAGGGATGTCCTTGTGAATGGGATGCGGGCAGGATGTATGATGTGGTTGTCAGAGGTGAATGAAATCATAATTACAGTCAAACTTCTTACACATATTCCAATTGAGATTCCAGCTGCATAGGCAACATGGTTGCTTGTCTAAAAGCTAGGAGATGTTGGAATCGAACACTGTTAATTCAGAGATGAAAGAAGAATAAGGGAGGGGCAATCACATGTTACCGGAGAGACAGGGGCATAAGGCCTAAGCCATCTGCCACGCAGTCGGGCTAAGGTACAAGAGAGCCATAGGTAGACGGATTAAAGCCGTCCGCCTTGCAGCAGGAGCAATACGCAAGTGAGTGTAATTCAAGAGCGTCCCAGTCCGCCGCTCGTGGTCTCGCGGTAGCGTTCTCGCTTCCCGAGCACGGGGTCCCGGGTTCGATTCCCGGCGGGGTCAGGGATTTTCACCTGCCTCGAGATGACTGGGTGTTTGTGTTGTCCTCATCATTTCATCATCATCCAGGAAAGTGGCGAAATTGGACTGAGCAAAGGTTGGGAAATTGTACGGGCGCTGATAACCACGCAGTTGAGCGCCCCACAAACTAAACATCATCATCATCATCAAGAGCGTGCCCCCAGACGTTGGAGGGAGACATATGACCTATCTAACACGTTTCTTTACTTCTTTTGCAAGGAATGCTTCGTACGGACACTGTACACCCTCTGAACTGTAGTCAAATCGTTCAAATGGCTCTGAGCACTATGGGTCATCAGTCCCATAGAACTTCGAACTACATAAACCTAACTAACCTAGGACATCACACACATCCACGCTCGAGGCAGTATTCGAACCTCCGACTGTAGCAGCAGCGCGGTTTCGGACTGAAGCGTCTAGAACCGCTCGGCCCGGTCGTCAGGTTCGAATCCTGCCTCAGGCATGGATGTGTGTGATGTCCTTAGATTAGTTACATTTAATTAGTTCTAAGTTCTAGGCGACTGATGACCTCAGAAGTTACGTCGCATAGTGTTCAGAGCCATTTGAACCATTTGTGGGGGCCTGCACTGTACTAGGCAGGAGTACCACTTTCTGTGGCTCTTCAGTGTATACCGGGAGTAGGATTCGTTATGAATAGAAAGACAGGACAAAGAGTGAGTTGCTGTAAATAGTTCACTGGTAGGGTAGATCTCGTCAGAATCAACAGTAAAACAATACCGACGACGATGTTTCAGATACACATACCGACGTCGCAAGCTGAACCGAGCGAAGTGGTGCGGTGGTTCCCACACTGGACTCGCATTTGGGAAGACGATGGTTCAGACCCGCGTCCGGACATCCTGATTTACATTTTCCGTGATTTTCCTAAATCACTTCAGGCAAATGCTTGGATGTTTCCTTTGAAAGGTCCCCCATCCAATGGAACCGATGACCAACCGCAAGTTAAAGAGTAAGAGAGAGAGAAAACACATGAGGATATTGAATGGGTAATTCAGCACGTACAGGGAGACGAAAAACTATTAGACCTTATTAAGTGGAAGGCGGTTGTAAGGGAAGTGATTAAAGATCTGGAAACAGGCCATATTGTTCGCTCATACTCGCCCGACAGTGAATTCCCAGAGCTCGATGCTCGAAGCAGGAAGTCTGTGATCGGTTGAGGCGACATGGATAGGGCAGCGCTCGCCAACTATTGTGGCAGCAACTTTGTGTGTGGCTGTAGGCTTGTGACACTTCTGACCTAATCCCACCAGCTAATGGAGCTGCACTCACATCAATTTTGTTAAGCAAGGGGTAGCGTCTTTGATTCATAATGAAAAGTTCTTAGATCCCTGTTTCGAATCCCACAGCTGCTTAAATTTTGATTAATAATCAGCATTGGCGATCGAAGACTACCGGCACAAGAAGTCACCCTCATTCTGCCAACGGCTTTGTCAAAGAGGTCGGAGGAACGGACAGAGTTTCAGGGCACTCTCTTGTCCTAGGGGTGGGAAACTGCACCTTAAGGCGGAAGAATTAGCAATGATCAAAGGCATGAGGATGCAGAAGGCAATGGACACCACTATGTTCGTCAGGATAGAAGTCAGGAGCGGAGGGCGTTGTACAATGACAATTAATTGAGTGGAATGGACCCAATTTATTCTGGTAATGATGGTACAGGGGTGCCTACATAGGGCTGAGCAGCCCCAAGAGGGGTTGCCGTCTGTTCATCAGTGAGGCAGAGGCTAGAGGAGCGACTACTCGGGGCCGAGGTCAGAAGCTAAGAGAGCGCGGAGCTGTTTCCAAGCCGCCCTGGCCGCTCCCGGCCGCGTCCCCACGTGATCACACGATTAGTCTCTGATTGGAGGGTTGATTCCGCCAACGCGCCTTGCTAGTAGCGTACCCCCGTCAGCGCAACCAACCCGTGGGACTTGAGTCTAACCGAGGAGCACGTGGCAGGAATGTGCCGACCATGGTCTTCCGGCCAGCACCTTCCACCACAGTATGCCTAAGCCGGCTACGCCGAACATTGTGCATTGAAAATTTACTTAATAAAATTTTGTCGGCAATGATCCCTCTTGGGGGGTCTCATCCCTGCACATCCTTTCCCCTTCCGAAGAAGGCTCCCTGAATGAAAATGAATGAGCCTATTCTAGTTGATTATTCCATTTTAAAAAAATATATGATCAATATGTGCAAACGTTACAAAGTGGCCTGAAGGGCCTGAAGGAAGGCTCTTGAATAACAAACTTGTGGTGCGACGGCAGTGAGGCGGCGCCATGCTGTGAGTGTGTGTCGGCGGTATCAGTGGTGGTGGGTACCCAGGCGATGATGAGGGGCACCGTAGTACAGCACACTGAAACACTCCACCCTCGTGGGGGTGAGAGAATGCTCCCAGGCCTAACAGTTCCAAGGGGGTTTTTCCCCGTAATATTACTTTGAGTTCTTAAATCTAGGATTACAATGGTAATTGCCTAAGTGGGTGAATGAGAACATTACAAAATGACAAAAATTTAAAGAGAAAACAAAATGACTTACATGAGGGTTAAAACTCGACAGTTAAATATTGATTCCATAGACTTTACATTGAAATACAAATCCATTACAAAATTAGTTCATTGACCTGACACCTAGACTACAACTTAATTCTAAGGGGGGGTCATGCCTGATCACATGCACCAAGGTTGGCAGGTAGTTTCAGGTGTGATATTCACCTTCAGGTTGTGGGGGTGGTACTACTTCTCGGAAGGAAGTGAAACATTTGCAAAACCCTCTTTTACAGAGTATCCAGGATACTATAATCAGAATCATTACAATGATTATTGCCGAACCAGCGCTGGGTAATACAACGGTGGTTAATCGCTTTGTTTGGTGCCAATCAGCAATATGTGAGGCCACTCGGTCAAGAGCAACTTGGTTATGTTCCTGGGTAAGGAGATGATTGATCGATTGGAGTAGATCTGAATCATTGGTAATCGGTAAATTCTTTAGCTTCTCATGGTGATGGAGTTTAAAAGAGAGTTCAGGAAGGTATAAGGTAAATGTGGGAATGGTGACATGAAAGGCGGAGTGCAATTGAGCTGATATCCTCATAGAAGCAGCGTATACGTCACATCTTGAACTATTATACACTAGGCCACTATTATTCAGTGTTACCCGGTACGATTGAGTCTCTGACATTGAACGGTGACACACCAGGGTGGCGGTGACAGTCTGTGGGACAGCGAACAGAAAACTGTTGCCAACAGGCTGAATTATTGGTTGACGAAGTGAGACTAGAACACGAGGACATGGAGGTGTAGTAGTTTCAGCTAAAAACAGTGACATCTCGCACTCAGTAGTGTTAGTGTGTAAAATTAGCGTGGAGCATAAGTCATGTGTTGTGTGGAAGCAACTAGATAGTTCAGCGCGGGAGAGAGTGGCGTGAGTTTGTCGATCCCGACTAACTATTAAAAATTCCTGAGTCTGCCAAACAACATGGTGGTGAAGGGTAGCCCAAGAGACTGGAAAAGTGTATATCTGATAGCACTCGTATTCGCAATTTGCGCACGTGATTGTCAACCGCATTCGCATCCGAATACCGTCCGAATTACGGGTAAGTCGTACCTCCAACGCAGCATAGTAAAAGGGGAGGTTGCTTTCCCGCACGGCATAAAGCATTTGTTTAGGGGCCAAAATTTGCGACGACACATTGTGTAGCATGTGCAAGAAGGGCTCTGACGGTAACAGATGTGGACTGAGTTTTCCTTGCAGTCCGAGTTGAATGGCCGAGTGTAACATGTGCACGTGTAACTGTGATGTGTGTATATTAAATAAAAGAATCTGCGTGGTCTTCACGATGTCCAATGTGATAGTCAGATTACGTAATCCCGAGCGAAGATGGGTCCACTCTTGGTTAAAGGATTGTTCAAGTGCACCATAGTGTCGTGTTAATCTGTCGGCTACAACTTGTATTTGTCTAGTTGTGGCTAACAGGTTATTCTCAAGATGTGTCAGGCGCACCTGTTGATGTACCAACACTTCGTGATTAACTTGTGTTTCCGAAAGCGCTTGTTGTGTGTCCAAATCCCAGCGTTTTGCGTCTGTTTCGTCAGGAGTCCCAAAGACAGATTTTAATAATGTACCTCCAACGGGCAACCAGGCTCGTTTGAAACGAGGCAGTGGTACTGCATCCCTAATACTGTTCAATTGACTTCGAAGGGTTGAAATAATTCTAGTCACTTCCCACAAAGATCGGAGAAACTCATGTTCCTTCGTCTGCGTCAAGAAGGTTTCATATTTTGACAATTGCTGAGCTGTATCATATAAAGCACGGTCTTCCTCTTCTAATAATGTTAAGTTGACATCAGCTAACACAATAGCATAATGTGGAGTATGCACCAGATTATGACGACGTCCAAAAAGCACGCCAGACGTGGAAGGGTAGACGTGAAATGGAGGCGCCTTAACGGCGACGACGACAACCATTGAGATTAACATGCTGCCCATCGCGGATGATAAATTAACAGCCATTTTAACGGAGGTTGCTTTCAGCTTCCAATGTTGACAACGGTCGACTGCGAGAGAAAGTATTAGTGACCCTAGAAGTAAAAATTTCCTGGCTTACATGATGAGTAATTCAGAGATGACAGAGGGGGTACAACGTTGTAGCAATAATTACCTGGTAAGTAGCGACGATGGACCCGTTCAGTCACGCTTACTGCTGAAGAAGACCACGAAGTAGAACCACGGCAGGCAACCAACAGTTTGGCAGCCGTGGGGGTAGCAAGGCGGCAAGACAATGGTGTAATTCAACACTGAGTATCCGCTGATCAATCACGCGTCAGCAAAAAAGACGCTGAACGCAGAGGCAGTACTACGCAGCGCAGACTAAGCGTAACTCGCTGGAAAAATTTTTCAACCTGCTACGGGACGAAGGCCAAGTGTCGTTAATTAATTTGAGATTTTGTACGAAGAAAGTTCTTTTTTTTTAAAAAATGAATAAAATGAGAAGGAATCCTGTGATCGCGGTGTAAACCTGCACAGCCTAGGTACCTCCCACGCATTGGCCACTACGCAGGGGCACCCACCCCGCTAAGGCTCGACACGGCGAGACAGGTGAAGTACTTCATAAATTTCAGAAATAATATTGAGTGGTTTTTCAGCTGTAGAAAACCCGAATGAGGGTAGGACGATACGAGTTAACTCAGTAATCATAGGATCTTTACTTACAGAAGTGGTCAATAGAGAGATTAACTGTACTGAAGTCGGAAATGAATGTTAGCGAGAGCGAGTCTGTTGCTCGCGAATACAGAGGCTGAGCGTGAAGCAGTGGAGGCGGCGCAGCGCAGCTTTATCAGCGCTGAGCCGGCAGAGTGCTGAGCTGAGCTCAGATAACAGCGTCGGAGAGCGCTAGTGGCTCTGCGTCCGAGACTAAGACATTGTAAGTGCAACTTAAAAGTAACAGTCTATTGCAAAGCAATAATAAACGAATAGCTGATGTCACAAAGACGTTTGATTCCATTTTAACAGAACAACTTAAGTGTTCAACAGGTAAATTGATTACGTCGTTGATTAAAAGAAACTGCTACTGAACATAACGTACATACGTACGTACTTCCCTTTCCCCTTCCGAAGAGCGGAGGGCATAAACGATAAAAGCCTTGTTCATGTACTTAGTATATGACAATAGAGGTTTGGTAACATCAACAAGTTACACCAAGGTAGTGTGGATATGAACAGTGTGAGTGTGTTGTAAGTGTTGTGTAAATGTGTGACTAATGGTAGCTGATGGCGGATACGAATTGAAGGCCAATAGGTGCTATCAGAGATACTTCCAGTCGAGAAACAATGAAAGTTAAAAGGGAATACCGAATGTGACACAAAAATAACGTATAACCATAAAGTGTACTAACATTAATCATGACTATAAATTGATAACAATAAAACATGGCATTGAAGTAATAATAATTGACAAGAAATAAAATAAAGAGAATATTTCCCGAACATAACTTCCGAATCGGATACGAAATCCGTCAGGGGATGTTGTTTTTTTAGTCGGTTGACGAAGTGCATAAGGGACTACGTCAGTAGAATCCGACAGTGTGTGTATATAACAACATTGTTCTTGAAAGTGCAGTTTGCACTGTCAGATGGTGAAAAGCAACTAATCCGTTCAGCAACGGAAAAGGCTGCCATCTGGGGAACGGTATCTGAATCTTTGGCAGAATCCGATGATTTTGCAATGGAATTGCCATCTAGAAGAAAGTGGCGTTGTATAAAATGTAATAAAAGAGCGTCTGGGGCTCAGTTCATTTGTGGTTGAGTGCTAAAGGCGTAGTGTGAGCGCAAATTATCTCACGGTAATTAATGTATAAATTGTTTTGTGGTCAACCGAGGAGCCTAGGATTCGGTGACGTGTAAGTACAAGTTCGCGGTGCGTATGAGCTACCTGCGAGTGACTCGACTATTAAGTTCGGCAGTGCATTAGTGCAATCTGCAGACTTGGATTGATGATTATATAATTTGCAGGGCAATGGAGCAACCTGCGGACAGTGCTAAGGCAACCTGTCTAATAATTGAGGGGTAGGCAGTGCACTGGAGCTATCTGCGATACCGTGGTTCAGCGGGCCTAAGGGCGTCCGTCTGACTTAATAAGAATTAGTGTAGGCACATGGGTTTCCTGCGATACATGTAATAAAAGTATCAGCGGCGTTATCAGCGACCTGCTGTACTAGGAAAATGTCGACTGTTCAAGCAATAAAAATAGCTCTGAAGCTAGAATAGCATACATGCATAAATAGCGTCACTTTTTGTGCGCGCAGTATATAACACTACATAAAATGAAAATCATGAACTATAAATCACTAGTGCTAGCATAATGACATAATTAAACACAATGACATAAATTGACAGGAAAATAAAAACACAATGATGTATAATAATAACGCTGTAAGTAGTCGGAACGCTCAACGTTAACATGTAACACTGGGCACCTGGGACTGGCTGCTAGGCTGCGTGTGTGTTAGTTTTAAAACTAACAATAACAAATTGAACTGGAAGGACAACTAGGCACAGTTCCCGTAGCGCTTACATCACCGGCTAATTAGAGGCAAAGTACGTATCTCACAATGGATCATCGGCCGATATTTTGGGGCAAGGCTGCAACAAGGGAGAGCAATATCTCGGTGTAAATAGGTGGTAAGATTAAAAGACCGGTACTGTCGGAAGAGGGTACCTAACATGTTGTAGGGGCCTCCTCATCGACAGAAGAAGGAAAACAGGATAGAACAATGACCACGGCGGTAGAGTAAAATAAATGGGGAGGGCAAAAAATAACTGCGTAGCAACCAAGGAACAATCGCCCACCGATATACGGCAGCCCGGACGATTGGTCGTTTGTGCCTCGTCAGTAGCGTGAAAAACCCGTGGCATTGCATTGGTTTGCCCATATCTGGCCTTGTCCAGGGCAGATAACGTTAAATGTCCTCATAGTTCGATGTGTAAGAGGGTTAGGGCTGTAGTTTGTACCTTATACAATGAATCAAAGCAGTAGTGAAACTTCACTTATAGGATTGGCAGAGTAAGGTATGCAGAATAATGTAAATCGTTAAGAACTTCGTTTGATTTATCCAGCTAATGTGAAACAAAACAAGGAAAAGAATTTAAACAATGAATCACATCTACTTAATGTTTATGTTAAGATTTATTGGGATGTTTGAATGAATTTTGTTTGCCGTGTCTTCCGGCTGCATGAAAGAAACCAGCTTGGAGCTGTTAGCGAGCGCGCTGCGCACGCGTAGGTGCGGAGTAGGCACCGGCACGTCAGCGGTTATGTGAGACGGCGTGTAGCCGCGAGAGACCGGCCGCTACTGCAGCGACAAATATCACGCGCTCAGCGTGTACAAGAAATAACGATGAATTAGAAATTGCTAATTATCTAGAATAAGAGTTTTTTTTAAAAAAAGGCTGTTAGTTATATAAAATGATGGTAAATGCATTGTAGTCCGTCATACACGGAAGATAGGGCAGTAATCTGCGGTTTGTTTTTGTAACTACTCGGACGCGCCGCGTGTTGAGACGCTGGAGGCGGCAGCGCACGCGGTGATAAGATACGTCATCGCGCGGAGCGCTGTTACTGGCTGAGAAAAAATAATGGCCGCTGGCCACTTGGCGAGGAGAAGGGACAGCGCTGAAGAGAGGAGGGGAGGCAACAGCTGATGTGTTGCCCCGCCAACAGCTGGTCCCGTAAACAAAGCGTACGAGGCGTATGCATTTCAAGTCCTGACTTAATCTGTTCCGATTACTTACGATTAGCTGCAGCAAATACAGAATTACGACATAGAGTACAATACACTAGACGTCAACGTAACAAGTATTAAGAAAAGCTCGGAGTAAAAATACTCCACATGTACTGGTTTGCCAAATAGATGGCAATAGAGCACATTGAAGAATATTATTCGGAGTTAGCAGCCGCGGTTCTGCCAACACCAAGCGTAATGGTTGCATTTGAAGCAAGTCAGTTGCGTGACGTCTAATGAGTGGCATTGCTTGCAAAACATAAAACATAATCATACATATGAAAATGAGCAAAATTACATGACATGACTGGAAATTGACAAATGAGAATGGCTGGGAACTCCGTGGTGGCCAGGCAAGTCTTGCTTCCAAGTCCCTGGAGAAAATGACTTAAACTAAGCTGCAATAAAACATAACATAAACTCTAATTAGGCGTGATTAATCACGCGACCTCAACCCATAAGGGTGTCGATTCCGCAAAGGGTATCTACAACCCTGTGGAGGTAATCTCCTCCGTTTTTTCTTTCGTCTTTGTTCCACTTGAGGTGGAAGTGACACAGGCGGATCGGGGGCTGCGACCTGTTGTGGTGACACAGCCCTACCGTGGTAAGGTTGCAGGCGGTCAAAGTGCACTATCACCGTACGATCGGTTAATTGCAGTTCTGCATTGACTGGTGAGGTCAACCGTACAATCCGATACGGGCCTTCAAAGCGGGGAGAGAACTTTTTAGTTCGTCCCTTTTTGATTGCCGGGTTTCGTAGTAACACTAAATCACCTGTTTGATAAGTCGGTAAAACGGCATTTTTGTTCTGCCTGTGCAACTGTTTGTTGGTAGCTTTGATATTATTCCTCTTTACCTTATACCAGATCGCTTTTAGTCGGCGGGCTAAACCTTTTACTTCCTTTATTTCTACACCTTGAGGTAGTTTGTCTATCTCGAACGGCGAATTCATCGGCCGTCCAAACACAGCTTCGTAAGGGGTATACCCCGTGGATTCATGTATTCGGGTGTTGTATGCAGAAGAAATATACGGTACATATCTGTCCCAATCAGCATGCGTTTTTGCAACATAATAGGATAACATTTTACAAATTGTACGGTGTACGCGTTCAACGCGACCGTTGGCTTTAGGATGGAAGGGAGTTGTACGCCATTTTTTGATTCTTAACAATTTACAAACTTGTACAAATAAAGCAGACATGAAATTGGTTCCTTGATCCGTTAAAATGGCATCAGGACTTCCAAAAGGTAGTATCACACGATTTACAAACTCTCTCGCCACAGTTTCAGCTGTCATGTCGGGGAGGGGAATCAAAATTAGATAACGTGAAAAGTGATCAATAACAGACAAAATGTATTTGTTACCTTGTTGCGACTGTGGAAAAGGACCTTGGAAATCTAAAGCAAGAATTTCGAAGGGTGAAGATGCCTGAGGAAGTGTTTGCAGCGGCACTCGCGGATGCCTATTTTGTGCTCGTTGTGCACACGGCAGGCAAGATCTTACATACCTGTCCACGTCACGTTGTCGGTATTGCCACCAATAACGTGTCGCAATTCGAGCGTTCGTAGCGCGTTTTCCGCTGTGACATGCTTGGATTGTATCATGGCATTGCCGTATTATACGTTGCTGCAAGCATTCCGGTATTACCAAACGATTTCCATGGGGAGTTCTTCGATACAAAAGGTCGTCTATTACTTCAAATTCTGGCAAGGTGGCGTATCTTTGACACTGAACGTCCACCTGCTGTGCTTCTTTTAACTCTTCAATTGATACCTCATCTGATTGAATGACACGCACTTTTCTACTTAACGCATCAGCATTTTGATGCAACCGACCAGGCTTGTGCCGAACTTCAAAATCATATTCTGACAGTTTCATGGCCCAGCGCATAAGTTTGCTGCTAGGGTCTTTAAGATTCAATAACCACTGCAGAGCAGAGTGATCGGTAAGAACTGTAAACTTGCGACCATAAAGGTAACATCTAAAATAATTAATTCCAAAAAGAAGGGCAAGCAATTCCTTTTCTGTAGTACTGTAATTAGTTTCTGCTTTATTCAGTTGACGAGAGGCATACCCAACGGGTTTTTCCTCACCATCTTGCACTTGGCTTAGGACACATCCTACAGCAAAATCAGATGCGTCACAAGATAAAATAAAAGGTTCAGCGAAGTCTGGGTAAACAAGTAGAGGTGAACTAGTTAAAATAGTTTTCACTGTTTGAAAGGCGGTCGAACATTCATCCGTCCAAACAAAAGGAGTATCCTTTTTCAACAATTTAGTAAGTGGTTTGGTAATAGTAGCATAATCTTTAACAAAACGGCGGTAATAATTTGCAAGACCAAGGAAGGATTGTAATTCCTTTAAATTTGTTGGAATAGAAAAAGTGTCTACTGCTTCAGTTAATCGTGGATCTGGCTTGACTCCGCTGGAACTGATGACATGACCTAAATACTGCACTTGTGATTGAGCAAAAGAACATTTTTCTAATTTTAAGCTTAAATTAGCATTTTGCAAGCGCAACAGCACACTGCGTAGATGTTCAGCATGTTCAGCAATGGATTTTGAAAATATAATTATATCATCAAGATACACAAGGCACATAGTAGGTTTCAACCCACGTAATAGCAGATCTGCAAATCGCTGAAAGGTTGCTGGCGCGTTGCGAAGCCCGAAAGGCATCCTTAAGAATTCATATAAGCCACCAGGAACTACAAAAGCTGTCTTAGCCCGATCTTGAGGAGCAATTGGAATTTGATGATACCCACTGCGCATGTCTAATGTTGTGAAGTACCGGCAATTGCCCAGACGATCGAGTGTTTCATCGATCCGGGGTAATGGATAATGATCTGGAGTAGTAACTTTGTTTACTGCTCGCATGTCTACACAGAGGCGATAGGATTTTTCTCCGTCTATAGATTTCTTTGGAACGACTACAATTGGGCTAGACCACGCACTAGAAGAGGGTTGTATTATTCCTGCTTCTAGTTGCTGTTGTATAGTTTCCTCTACCACTGACTGAAGATGGTAGGGAATTCGGTACCCTTTTTGAGCTATTGGCCTAGCATTTCCGGTTGGAATCTCATGTTGGATTAGATCTGTTGCTGGTAAATATTTCCTGTCTTCAAACAACCATGAATACTCATTCAATACTTCATTTATTAGCTTTTGTTCATGCAATGGGAGGTGACTAAGCTTAGCTTTAAACTTATCTGTCAGATGTGACGTGATTGTCAAAAGGTGTTGAGAGGCGGCAGCAGTCTTTTTCTTTTTCAGAGAAGGGGTTCCCTTTGACAACTCATCTTCTGTGATAACCTGTAAGCTGGCTAATACTGTACCACGCGGTATTAAAGCTTGCTTATGACTAAAATTGTCTAGACACACGGGTACGCAATTTTCTTTCTGTACTTGCTGCGCTTTGCACAGGCTACGTTTTACGTGGACCTGCATCTGGTCAAGAGTTTCATTCTGGCAGAGTGGATCTACCAAGAAATGAACCTCTTCGGATTCACGTATCCCGACAGGCACCCAAAGGATCTTTCCTGTGCCTTCTGGTATCTCCACGGGATTATCGGCTTTTAGCATCGTTACGGGAGACTCCGAAACTTGGGAAACGGATCCTTTTTTCCCAGCTCCGCTCGCCCGCAACGTGCAGTCACGTCCAAAACGGTGCACGTTCTCGCCGAATTGGACGGTATTTAACCTATAGTCAATAACCCCCTGGAAATGACGCAGAAAGTCACTTCCCAGGATGATGTCGTAATCCGTGCGCCTGTTCCGTACAACCTCCATCGTAAAAGCATATTCTGTGGAGTCCAACATGAACTCAACGCAACAGCTGCCATCAGGTTTCACTATGCCGGGACCAATACCACTGATATGGTACCGCGGCGGTTGCAATGTTCTTTTATCCTTCTTCGATAAAAATGCCAAGCTGATCTGTGCGCCTGTGTCAATTAGCACGCGTATTGGTTTGCGGCCTCTAACACCATCGACAACCACGCTTGCCACCTGCGTGATTCCCTTATAAGCTACGGGCGTCACTATTTTTAACGGGGGCCGGGAGGGGTGGCACTTCCTGCCCCGCGGCCGTTTCCCGAATTCTGTGGTTGGTTTGCATTTCGCCTGGAATTTGCAGGCGGTTGTGGCCTACTATTTGGACAATGCACGCTTTGGTGACCCATGTTCCTGCACTGATGACAATATGGCACGCGACATTGCTCGGCCACATGTCCTTGTCTGTTACAGCGCCCACACTTACTATCGTTCGAAAAAATACGTCGGGGCTCGCTTTGCCGCGCGGAGACGGTCACAAATCGGCTCGCCTCCTCTCTCAAGAGTGCTAATCGCACGGCTTCGTGTAAGGTGCGGGGGGAAGCTACCTTGATTTCACCCCCTATTTGAGGGTTTATGCCACGAATAAACACGTCTATCGCACGACATTCTGATTCCTCCAACAGAACTTCGTTACGAGCAGAACTGGCACTTAGTGCGTACGTGCGGCATGCGACGCTTCTAATCCTGTCCGCGAATGCTTCTAAATCTTCACCCGTTTTTTGCTTAAGGGTGGAAAGCAAGTCGCGATAGTAACTAGTACCACGTTTGTCTGTATACCTTTCAATCAACCCTGTTGCAAGGGACTGGAAGGTAGGGGCATTTTTCAAGCTCTCGACCGACTGCACATAGTTCCGCGCTTCGCCGGTGAGTTTCATTTTCATCACGTTTAAGAGAAATTCATCTGGCCAACCGCAAAGCTTTCCGATGTCCTGGATATTCTGCACAAGCGTTTGAATATCCTCGTGCGGCTTTCCAGCGAACGCCGGAATAAACGCTACTGCTGGGAAGCTCTGCACCAAAGTAGAGGTGGCTACTGCCACAGGTGATTCTGCACTAGTGAGTGGTGGAATCACCTGCTTCGGCTGTTCTTCCACTAGCACTGGCTTAGCAACATTAGATTGCGGAGAAGCCATTTTAAGATCATCTATCTGTTGCTTAAGCTCCGCGTTAGTTAGAATTAATTGATTTAACTGGGACTGCAGCGTCAAGAGGGGATCTTCATCCGCTCCGGCTGCTCCTGCCTCCGATTGCTGCCTGGTGATCGGCATGTTACAATAGTGTGGGCATCTACACCACCGTAGCGTCGCTAGCGACTTACATTAGTTGGTGGCGTGCAGACGACGGACGGCGGCGGTGTCGACGAGCGGCGGCAGGCGCGTGGATCACGCGCGGGCGCAGCAGGCGGCGGGCGACAGTACGGACAGCTGCGACGGCGGGGCGGCGCGAGGGCCGCACCCCGGACCCTGGCGCAGGCGGTGACCCGTGGCAGCTACGGACAGCGGCGGCGGCGGTGGCGTCGGCGAGCGGGACTGCATCGCGGGCCCTCCTCGGCTCGCGTCCGGCGGCGAACTGCGTCACGCTTGTGGCGCGCTAGTGCGCGGCCACGCACATTCTGCAACGCAGGCGAGCGGCTAGCACGCGCATGGCGCGCTGCAGCCTCGCCACGTTCGGTCTAGTTTCCTTTACTTGCTCAGACTCGGCCCCTTTGTAGCACTCATAACTGATGAGTTAATTTTACAACCATAAGGTGGGTCGCATCCCACTTCTGACACCATTTGTTCGTCAGGATAGAAGTCAGGAGCGGAGGGCGTTGTAAAATGACAATTAATTGAGTGGAATGGACCCAATTTATTCTGGTAATGATGGTACAGGGGTGCCTACATAGGGCTGAGCAGCCCCAAGAGGGGTTGCCGTCTGTTCATCAGTGAGGCAGAGGCTAGAGGAGCGACTACTCGGGGCCGAGGTCAGAAGCTAAGAGAGCGCGGAGCTGTTTCCAAGCCGCCCTCGCCGCTCCCGGCCGCGTCCCCACGTGATCACACGATTAGTCTCTGATTGGAGGGTTGATTCCGCCAACGCGCCTTGCTAGTAGCGTACCCCCGTCAGCGCAACCAACCCGTGGGACTTGAGTCTAACCGAGGAGCACGTGGCAGGAATGTGCCGACCATGGTCTTCCGGCCAGCACCTTCCACCACAGTATGCCTAAGCCGGCTACGCCGAACATTGTGCATTGAAAATTTACTTAATAAAATTTTGTCGGCAATGATCCCTCTTGGGGGGTCTCATCCCTGCACAACTACATTAAAGCGACGTAACGTATATCCATAGGACATGAGGCCTGTAATTGAAGAAGTGTCATGATGATCTCTCCATTGGCGTAAGATTCCGGAATAGTCCCTCTTTCGGATCTCCTGGAGGGGACTGCCAAGGGCGAGGTTACCATGAGAAAAAGATTGTATAATCAACACAAGAATAATGTACTACGAGTTCCGGCGTGGAATGTCAGAAGCTTGAATGTGGTAGGGAAACTAGAAAATCAGAAAAGGGAAGTGCAAAGGCTCAATCTAGATATAGTAGGGTTCAGTGAAGGTAAGTGGAAAGAAGACAAGGATTTCTGGTCACATGAGTATAGGGTAATATCAACAGCAGCAGAAAGTGGTATAACATGATTTCTTATGAATAGGAAGGTAGGGCAGAGAATTTCTTTCTGTGAACAGTTTATCGACAGGTTCGTTCTTATCAGAATCGACAGGAAACGAACACGGACATCGATAGTTCAGGTATAGATGCCGACGTCGCAACCTGAAAATGGAGAGACAGAGAAAGTGTATGAGGATATTGAAAGGGTAATTCAGTATTTCAAGGGGGATGAAAATCTAACAATAATGAGGAACTGGAATGCAGATGTAGGGGAAGGAGCAGAGGGAAAGATTACAGGAGAATATGGGCTTGGGACAAGAATTGAGAGAAGAGGAAGACTAATTGAGTTCTAGTAACACGTTTCAGCTAGTAATAGCGAATACCCTGTACAAGAATCACAAGAGGAGGAGATATACTTGGAAAATGACAGGTGATACAGGAAGATTTCAGATAGATCAGATCATGGTCCAACAGAGATTCCGAAATCAGGTACAGGATTGTGAAGCGTACCCAGGAGCTACAGACTCAGATCACAATACAGTAGTGATGAAGAGTAGGCTGAAGTTTAAGACATGAGTCAGGATGAATCAATACACAAAGAAGTGGGATACAGAATACTAAGGAATGCCGAGATACGCTTGAAGTTCTCTAAGGCTATAGCTTCAGGAATAAGGAATAGAAGGCAGTATACCTGAAGAGGAATGGACATCTCTAAAAAGGTCCATCACCGAAGTTGGTAAGGAAAACATAGGTACAAAAAACATAACTGCAAAAAACCCATGGGGAACGGAAGAAATACTTCTGTTGACTGATGAAAGAAGGAAGTACAAACATGTTCCGGGAGAAATCAGGAGTACCGAAATACAAGTGATGAGGAATGAAATGAATAGGAAGTGCAGGGAAGCTAAGACGAAACTGAAAATGTGAGGACAACGAAACAGGAATGATTGATGGAAGGACGGACTCAGGATACAGGAAAGTCATAATAACCTTACGTGACATTAAAAGCAAGGGTGGTAACATTAAGAGTGCCACGGAAATTCCGTTGTTAAATGCAGAAGAGAAAGCGGATATGTCGAGGGAATAGATTGAAAGCCTCTACGACGGGGAACGTTTGTCTGATGTGATAGCAGAAGAAACAGGAGTCGATTTAGAAAAGGCAGGGGAATCAGAATATAAAATATCACTGGAGGACGTAAGGTCAAATAAGGCAGAATGGATAGATAACTTTCCATCAGAATTTCTAAAATCACTGGGGCAAGTGGCAACAAAACGACTATTCACGTTGGTGTGTAGAATGTATGAGTCTGGCGACATACCATCTGACTTTCGGAAAAGCATCATCCACACAATTACAAACACCCAGGAGCTCGCCACTCTTTGGTGGGTTCATGCTAGGCTACCACGGGGACCCAGCCTTTGCAGCACTTTTTCACTACCGTGATGCATGTCTATCCTCTTGCTATTCGTTTTCCAGTCCCTTCGGGAACGTGTTCGGAGTATTATTGGGAATGTTCTGCATTCTGTCGCTGACGTGCCAAGAGTCTCACCTTTGTTGTTGTCTCCCTTTTCCTTTCTTTGTTTCCCTTCACCTCTCGTTTCTTCGCTTCGTTGTTTGAGGATCCTTGTCTTTCTTCTTTCTCCCTGTGCCTTCCTGAAGGCCGGCCCATTCATCTGATGCGTAACAGGTGACTATAACGCGTAATTCCCAGCCCCACATCGATAGGTAGGGTTCGCATATACCCCCTGGTACAGGCCAGACCCAGGGACGTGTGATTCCCATAGCTGTAACCTTCCCAAATTGCCGATTGGACCCTTCGTCAGGTGTTCGGGAGGTGTGACCTGAGGTGTGACCTGAGGTGTGAACAGTCATCTAAGGCGGATGCGGCCCCGTGTGAAGGGGAACCGAGTTGGAAGGAGCGTGCCATCGGAGAGATACTGGCAATCATAGGGGATTCCTCGTGATGAGTCAATCATCCTCCCCATCGGCGTCTACGAAACGTTAACCTAATGAGGCTACTGATTCGAGGACCCTACCCACTGCACCGTGATTCCTTGTAGTCTCATTTACTGAAGACGGTCAGTCCTTCGCCAAAATATATCTGTTTTTATCCAGAAAGGTATTGATGCAATTGCTGGCCCTGTGAAATCCTGCTCTAGTCGAATAAATGGCAATTTGATTTTGGAGACAGCTTCTGACTCTCAGGCACAACAACTGCTTGCTGCCTCACTTCTCCACGGCTGCCCTGTTCGGATGGAGGTGCATAGAACACTGAATTCTTCCCGGGGTGTAATTTACACCAGGCTACTTCACGGCCTAACTGAGGCTGAAATACAATCTTACCTTTCTGATCAGGGTGTCACTGCCGTCCATCATGTAATGAAAAAGGTCGATTCCTCCTTGGTACCCACCCGCACTATTTTCCACGCCTTCGAAAGGATGGTGCTCCTGTTCAATACCGGAGCAGGCTATGAAATTATCACATTCCGGCCATACATTCCGAATCCAATACTCTGCTACCTGTGTCATCGTTTCAACCACATTCGAACATCTTGTCGAGACCCAGCGAAATTCGTAACCTGTGCCAGGGATGCACATGAGGGCGAATGTCCATCTCCTTCACGCAGCTGTATCAACTGGAATGGCGGCTATGCCAACTCCTGTCGGGAACGTCCCATGTACCTAGATGATCCGGCTGTTCAAGAGATTCGGGTAAAGGAAAAAGTGCCTTACCTAGAAGCTCGAAAGTTACGGGTCTCCTGTCTCCCGTCAGTTCTGGTTACCCCTCGCTCCATGAAGGACACGGCCACGCATACATGCGTCCTCAAATTCGGATCTGAGGTTGTGAAATCGCCCAGTGTTAAGGCAGGATCGCCGTCTGCCCGTCCCGCTGTGCAGCAAACAGTCCAACTCTCGCATCAAGGGGCGAAGCCACCCACTATAAAACCTGCAGGCAGGAACGGACTTCCTCTGTCCCTCCAGCTAAACAACAAATGGTTCAAATGGCTCTAATCAGTATGGGACTTAACATATGAGATCATCAGTCCCGTAGAAGTTACAACTACTTCAACCTAACTAACCTAAGTACATCACACACATCCATGCCCGAGGCTGAATTGGAATCTGCGACCGTAGCGGTCACCGCGGTTCCAGACTGAAGCCCCTAGAACCTCTCGGCCACACCGGCCGGCCAGCTAAACAACACCCAAGTCTTACTCTAACCAAAAGGGCTCGAAGAAGTCTGCTAAAAATAAACGGTCTTCTCCTTCGCCAACTCGAAGATCCTGCTCGACCGTGTCGCCACGTGGTCCCTGAGTCCGGCCAGCCTCTGTCTCGCCGATACGCACCACCAACCATTTCTCAGTGTTGGACTCTACAGACTGACTGCACAAGCACGCTGATGCTTCTGTAGACCCCATGGAGCAGGATCTTCTACCTTCTGTGCCCTATAGTGGTGACTCGACACCGGCTTTCACTCGGCGGACGCCGACTAGACAACCCTCATCTCTTCCTCCTCATGCCTGTCCTCCAATGGAACGTTCGCGGCCTTCTGCCCCACAAAGAGGATTTACGACAGTTTTTTGCAGTGCAGCATCCCCTTGTACTCTGCCTTCAGGAAGCGAAATTGCGCCCTCACGACTGCTTTGAGCTTTCACATTGCTTACCGATTCGTTTTGACCTTCCCCCTGAGGTCGTCATTCCATCTTATGGGGGCTTCATGCTGGTCATACAGGATGACATTCATAGTCAACCCAACTCCCTGACTACCCATCTACAACCTTTTCTTAAGAATTAACTTTATTTACTAGCGATTCATCAAGAGCATTAACACATTTAATCACACTATGTGCGCGTGGAAGTAGTTGCCAGTGAGTAACTGATGAAAACAAAATAAATTTCTTTTAACAAATGGAAATCTTATTCGTAAAAGCCTTTTTTTAAAAACAGATTTAAAATTATAATCAGATAGCGCCCTCTAAATATCAAGTTACAATTTAATCAGAGGCAGAAAGAACCAATTTTGACAGTATGAGCTTTCGGGCTGAGAACCTTGCCGCTCATTTTGGACACGGCCGTAGTCACGACCTCTCACAACAACCTCTGAAAGACTACACTGGTGCAAATCTGCAACACACCAGATTACTTTAAACTAAAAATTTTAACAACTCACACAAGCACGTAAACTATACACCCCATATGAGGGATGGAAATGGTACAAAACACTAACATTAAAAAAAAATTAGCTTCCACCGAAGGTGCAACTTGATTTAAAAAACTCTCTTACGGTGGAGGGGCGGCAACTTTATATACTAAAATGACCATTTAAATAAAAGCCATGAAATGCAGTCTTACATAAAATATACAAACATAGTCTACATTACCTATATACCGCCTCTCAAAATCATAGGCAAGATAAAAACATATTTCAGGAATTCGGCCGTTACACTTGAAGCAATAAATTCGTTAACACCGAATCCGACAAACATGACAGAGGCAGACCGACACACAGACAGACAGACACTAACTGCCTAACAAATGCGGACGGGAGACAGACGAGCAAGCTGGGGACGAGAGACTGACCAAGAAAACTAGTAGAATTTAACAACTTAATGAAACAACGTATCACGAATGATTTCTAATATACTGCGATGTCTGGCGAAGACCTTGTTCAGCACCCCCAAAACGCTCTCCCGAACTGTCCGCTGCCAGCCGCTTCAACGAACGCAGGAAGGCGCGCCGATCTCCCGTCTTTCCTGGTCCGCACCATCCGACCGACTGCCCGCTGGTCCGTCAGCAACTGCTGCTCCATCACGACTGCACTGATGGTGCGTCTCCCACTCACTTCCATGCACACGACGGCGGAAATACTGCCTCGGACCCAACCATGCAGAGGTAACACGCTCAATGGGAAAACGACATCCCTGCACCAGATAAGGACCGAGACCAGCCCCACAAGATGGTACCTGAAGGGGCACAGAAGCACTCGGAGAACCAGTTACACTACGGCGTCGCAGCTCGCACTGGCCAGACTGATGCCGTAGGTTGGCTCCTATTGCTCTCCTGCCGGCCGCGAAGTCACTACCCATCGCTATACGGCGCGGCCCACTGGAATGACGTGGTGACCTCACATGCGCCAACGCTTAAGACGGACAAGTCATCTTGTGTCCAAGTGCGCGACCGACCAACCGATCGATCCAACCGCTAATGCCCAATGCCTGAACGAACTCGAGCAGCCCGGCGGCCTAACACATACTAGCACTCTGGACGACAAAGAGACACTGACTGCCCACACTGACCCAGCTGACGAACTAACTGACTGGCCAGCTCATAGCGCCCCTTAATGCACGTGAACAGGCCACCTTTCCCCTTTCCTACCAGATGGAGACACTAAAGCTGCCATTGCCACAGCGGTGCCACCGCCAGAAACGGAGGGCGACTGCTTTACACTACGCGCTGCGGCGCGCTCTTCAAAACAGCAATTTTTACCACGGTCACTGTTGAAGTTCGACTTTTCCTTTCCTGCCTGACCCTTTCGCTCTGTAGCATTTATGTCCCTCCATCATTTGCTGTCACCAGGGCAGACATCCATCAGCTTATTGGACAGCTATCCCTCCCACCCCCCTCCCCAGTTTTTGCTACTGGATGACTTGAGAGCTCATCATCCCCTTTGGGGTTCTCCCAGGACCTTTCAGAGAGGTACATTCTTGGCTGGTCTTCTTAATCAACTAAACCTATTCTGCCTTCACACTGCAGCAAACACTTAAACACTTTCCATTCTGATTCTTCGCAAACCCATTCCCATTCGGACTTATCATTTTGCACTGCCCAACTTGTTCATCTTCTTGAATGGTCCATTCTTTCCGACGCCTGCTCGAGCGACTATTTCCCGTCTGCTCTCCACCTGCTGACTCCTATCCCATCAGCATGCAAGTTCAAATGGTAGCTTACTAGCGCTGACTGGAAGTTTTACTCTTTCCTGGCGACCTTCGAAGAACAAGATTTCCTCAGTTGTGATGACAAGATAGACTACGTCACCAACGTTACCCTCACTGCTGCAAAACGTTCCATTCATCGCGCTTGCTCTTTACCACGTAGTGTCCCAGTCCCTTGCTGGACTGGGGTTTGCCGCGACGCAATTAACGCACAGAGAGATGTTCTTCACGTTTTTAACTGCCACCCTACGCTGGAAAACTGTATTAATGATACACAGATAGTGTCGTCGAGTTCTTCGGGACAGCAAGAGAGCTAGCTGGATTTCATTCACTAGTTCTTTTAACAGTGCCACATACTCATCTGTCGTGTGCGACAAGCTCCGAGGCTCTCTTGAACCAAGATCCATTCCCCAATTTCCGCCCTGACATTAGTTGACGATGTTATCGTGGATCCTATCGCTATCTCTGACAACTTGGGCCGCTATTTATCGGAAGTTTCGAGCTCTTCCCACTATCACCCTGCCTTCATCCATTGGAAACGAGTTGATACCTTTCTCTTCTCAGAATCGTGAGTGCTACAATGCCGCGTTTAATGTGAGGGAGCTAGATCATGATCTCAGCTCATCCCGATCCGCCGCCCCAGGGCCAGACACCATCTACATTGAGATGTTACAGCACCTCTCTACTGCGGGCGATGGCTTTCTGTTTAACATGTACAGCCGCATCAGAGCTGAGATCACATTTCCTGGACTCTAGAGTGAAGCCACCGTCATACCCATACCTAAGCCCGGTAAGGACCAAAACCTTCCTTCTAGCTACCGCTCCATCTCTCTTAACAGCTGCGTTTCCAAGGTGATGGAACGTATGATTCATGCCTGTATGGTGTGGTGGATCGAGTCTCGCCATTTACTAACGAATTCACAATGCGAATTTCGAGCGCGGCAGTCTGCAGTTCACCATCTCGTTACTATGTCCACCCGTGTCACTAACTTTTTCTGTGAAAATCCCAGACTGTGGCCGTGTTTTTCGATTTCGCGAAGGCCTACGACACCTCTGGAGAACTGGTATCCTCCATACATTTTACACGTGGGACTTCCTTGGGCGACTACCCTGTTTTCCTTGGGCATTTTTACAAGCCCCGTTTTTTTAAAGTTCTTGTGGGTTATGCCTTGTCGGACACCTTTGTCCAGGAAAATGGTGTACCTCAGGGTTCCGCCCTGAGCGTCATCTTCTTTGCTATCGCCTTTAAATGTACGATGGCCTGTCTCCCACTGGGTATCTATGGCTTAGATTTTGTCAAAGATTTTGCAATCTAGTTCAGTTCTCCATGGACGTCTCTCTGAGCGGCGTCTTCAGTGCTGTCTTGATCGGCTTCACTCATGGAGCACGGACAATGGCTTTAACTTTTCCGTGACAAAATCGTCTGTATGATTTGCTGGCGGGGCAAATGGCTTCTCCCACCATCTCTCAACCTTGGGCCTGTTGCTCTCCCGTTCGTTGACCCTACGAAATGCCTGGGGCTGTTGCTCGATTGCTCTGTTGGTCCTCTCTTACCTGAAAGCCCACTGTACATGGTCCCTCAATGTCCTACGTGCTCTCAAAGGTATTTCCTGGGGTGCCGCTCGTACTACCCTCCTCCGTTTGTACCGTTCCCTTGTCCGTTAGAAAATCGACTATGATTGGTTTGTCTATGCATCTGCACGCCCGTCCCTTTTACACAGTCTTCACACTACCCATCATCGTGGTCTCCATTTGGCCACAATCGCCTTTTACAGCAACCCAGTTGAGAGTCTGTACGCTGAAGGTGCTGAACTACCACTGTCCTAATGCCATGACTTTCTCCTCAGCTGGTATGCATGCCGTTTGTCTGCCATGCGTGGCCACCCCTCGTATGCCTCCTTCATTGACGATTCCTTCGATCGTCGGTATGGGGCCCGTCCCTTTTCGGTGTTACCTCCTGGAGTCCGCTTTTGCACCTTGCTACGGCGGCTTATCCTCACACTACCTGCAACCTTCCCAGTGGGTGTGACCCTTCACCCCCTTGGCCTCATGAAGCGGCCCATGTTAACCTCGGCCTTCATTCACTTCCTACGGACACTACTCCAGCCTCAGTCTATCGCCTTCAGTTTCACGACCTTCGCATGGAACTTCGCGATAGTACCTTTGTATACACTGTTGGCTCTCGGACTGACCGTGGGGTCAGGTGTGCCTTTGTCATTGGGACCCGTGTCTTTAGTCTTTAGATATCGGCTTCTGGCATATTCTTCAGTATTTACAGCTGAGCTTTTCGCATTGTATCAGGCCACGGAGTAATTCAGTCGACACAGCCTTCTCAAATGTGTCCTCTGCTTAGTTTCGCTCAGCACCCTCCTCAGTCTCTGTGCGCTGTACGCTGCTGATCCCTTAGTACAGCGGGTCCAGGAAAACTGTCGCTTGCTCACTGATGGTGGAGTCAATTTCATGTCTCCGTGGGTCACTGGTCATGGCAGTCTGCCAGGAAACGAGGCTGCTGACGCTGCTGCCAAGCCTGCAGTCCTCGTAGCTCAGCCCACGAGTACCTATATTCCCTCCGATGACCTCTGCGTTGCCGTCTGTTAGGAGGTGGTGCCCTTTGGCGTCACCAATGGTCCTCCCTTCAATGGAATAAGCTTCGGCATATTAAGCCGCTGCTGGCAACTTGGACGACCTTCTTTCTGCCCTCCCGTCTGGAGGAGATTATTTTAACTCGGCTGCGTATTGGACACTGTCTTTTTAGCCATCGTCAATTGCTGAGAGGCCCTACTCCGCCACTTTGTTCGCATTGCTCCCAAATTATAATTTTCCGCTCCTTACTGCTGGATTTGCCATTTTTCTAACAATTTAAGTTCCAGCTTGGGTTTCCAGTCGTTTTAGGGAATGACGTGCGGGCTGTCGATCACGTTTTACTTTATATCCGCCGATGCAATATGGCCAAGAACATTTAAATTTTAGTTTTGGACTTACATTTTTGTATGGTGTTTTTTAGCCCTTTTTCCACGTGCCTGTTTTTAGCTGTCTCCTATTCTGTCCGTTAAGACTGCCATATAGTCGTTTCACTCCTTTCTATGTTCGTGTTCTATAGTTTTGACTTGGGAGCCTATGACCCCAGTTGGTTTTAGCGCCCTGAAACAAAACAAAGCAAAGAAAACGGACACAATTCCGAAAACAGCAAGAGCTGACAAGTGCGAGAATCGCACAATCAGCTTATCTGCTCAAGTATCCAAGTTGCTTACAAGAATATTATACAAAAGAATTACTCCGTCGTCAGGCCACGAATGGCCTACCGGGACCATCCGACCGCCGTGTCATCCTCTGTGGAGGATGCGGATAGGAGGGGCGTGGGGTCAGCACAGCACTCTCCCGGTCGTTATGATGGTATTCTTGACCGAAGCCGCTACTATTTTGTCGAGTAGCTCGTCAGTTGGCATCACGATGCTGAGTGCACCCCGAAAAATGGCAACAGCGCATAGCGGCCTGGATGGTCACCCATTCAAGTGACGACCACGCGCGACAGCACTTAACTTCGGTGATCTCCTGGGAACCAGTGAATCTACCGCGGCAAGGCCGTTGCCAACATACAAAAGAATGCAAATGAAATTTTAGGATGCGCTAGATGACGATCAGTTTGGCTTTAGGAAAAGTAAAGGCACGAGAGAGGCTATTCTGACGTTGTTGTTAATAATGGAAGCAAGCGTAAAGAAAAATCTAGAACCTTTCATAGGATTTGTTGATCTGGAAGAAGCATTCGACAATGTAAAACGGTGCAAGATGTTCGAAATTCTGAGAGAAATAGGGGTTAGCTATACGGAGAGACGGGACATATACCATATGAACAAAATGGCGCTGAGCACTATGGGACTTAACATCTGTGGTCATCAGTCCCATAGCACTTAGAACTGCCTAAACCTAACTAACCTAAGGATAATACACAGATCCATGCCCGCGGCAGGATTCTAACCTGTGACCACAGCAGTCACGCGGTTCCAGACTGAAGCGCCTAGAATCACACGGCCACACTGGCCGGCTATACCATACGTACATCAGCCAAGACGGAATATTATTAGTGGACGACCAAACGCGAAGTGCTCCTATTAAAAGGCGTGTAAGACAAGGATGTAGCCTTTCTCCCCTACTGTTAAATCTGTACATCGTGCAAACAAGGTTCAGGAGTGGAATTAAAATTGATGGCGAAACATATCAATGATACGATTCGCACACGACATTGCTGTCCTGAGGGAAATTGAAAAAGAGTTACATGATATGCTGAACGAAATGAATAGTCTAATGGCTACCCAGTATGGATTGAGAATAAATCGAAGAAAGACGAAGGTAATGAGTAGTAGAAACAAGTTCAGCGAGAAACTAAACATCAGGATTTATGTTTACGAAGTAGTTGAAGTTAAGGAATTCTGCTACCTAGGCAGTTAAATTACCAATGACGGAGGGAACAAGGAGGACACCAAAAACAGATTAGCTATTGCAAAAAAGTCATTTCCGGACAAGAGAAGTCTACTAATAAATATCAAATATCGGTCTTAATTTGAGGAAGGAATTTCTGATAATGTACGTCTGGAGTACAGCATTGTCTGGTAGTGAAACATGGACTTTGGGAAAACCGTAACAGAAGAGAATCGAAGCATTTGAGATGTGGTGGTACAGAAGAATGTTTAAAATTGGGTGGACTGATAAGGTAAGGAATGGGAAGGTTCAACACAGAATCGGAGAGGAAAGGATACGTGGAAAACACTGATAAGAAGAAGGGACAGGATGATAGGACATATGTTAAGACATGAGGGAATGAAATCTTTGGTACTAGAGGGAGCTGTGGAGGGCAAAAACTGTAGAGGAAGACAGAGATTGGAATACGCCCAACAAATAATTGAGGACACAGGTTGCAAGTGCTACTCTGAGATGAAGAGGTTTGCACAGGAGAGGAATTCGTGGTGGGCCGCATCACACCAGTCAGAAGGCTCATGATAAAAAAAAAGAGACATATACTCCTGGGAGGTAGTGTGTGATCAATAAGAGAAAACAGCTGGCTTTATGCAATAAAGGTAATTTGGAAACAGTTTAGCTTCTCACTGGGACTCAACGCAACTGCTATTTTTTGTAATGATGGTAATTAAAAATCACCTGCTGGTTTTTGTATTTCCATATTTTTTAGTAATACAAATTCACATATGTGAACTTGACCACCTAAATAATTACATATCTAACAGTGATAAAATTATGTAGAAATCATCTTCTGTTACCTTAATAAGACGAATCATCTAGTTTCGCATTATATATACTTCATCTGCCTGATATAAGGTTCTAGATCGTACAAAAATTTCTTTTCCTACGTTAGATAGCATGGGAAACAGTTACGGCTCCTCGGTGGTAATAGCACTACAACTCGAATCACCGCATCCACATATATGTATACAGTCAGGGTGCACGAGGTAAACACGAGAGTCCTCCTGACTTCACACGAAATCACACACGAGATCATAACCCTAGATCCAATGTGTCTAGCACACAGACTAGTTGGTTGTCCCCATCTGGACTTCTTCTAACCGACACACAGCCGTAAGTGGCACTGACGCAGAGCCAGGTTTCATCAGAAAGCACAATGGACCTCCTCCACCGTCCAATGATCTCTCGCTTGACGCCAGTGAAGTCGTAGATGGCTGTTGTTTGGTGTCAGTGGAATGCTCACTATGTATCGACTGGCTCAGAGATGTTCTTAAAGTTATGGATTTGTAACAGTTTGTGTCATTGTGGTGCCAAATGCTGCTGAAATTGCTGCTGCAGATGCAGTGCAAAGTCAAAGCGATGCTCAAAGCACGATGGTTCTAGCAACCAGAATAGAGGGAGAGCGGAAGGCACCGGCCAATGGCGTCATTGTTGAATCGCCGGTAAAAGGCAAACACAACCACAACAGGGACGACTGACAGCACAGATCACACGAGCAAATACCAAGACCAGAGAGCAAAGCAAAATTGGATACCACGACATAGTTACTGTCAGCAACCAGAGCAACGATGAACAGGTTAACGACGACGAGCGCTGTCGCAACACGACTGTGGTGTAAGTCTTTTTTTTCTTTTCCTTATATGGGCATGGGAGGGCTGGCATCGGCGCAATCCGCCACTCTTGAGGCAAGTGATGTTACATTGAAATAAAAAAAGGAACTTTACATAAAAAGGCTGAAAAAGGGGGACATAAAAACATAATAAATGGAGACAGTTGGGGTTAAAATATACACTGACACACGGACGTTCATTGTGGGACCGTTATGAAAAGTTGACTTAAAGTTAAAAGATCACAGGTGGCGAATCGTGGAGCACTTAAAATACACTGGAGTCATACACACAAGTTAAAAATAGGCCGAAGTATAAAAACACACGGAACGGGAGACACTTAAAAAACCGCTGGAAGCGATGGAGCACACACGAAGAATAAAACCTGCCGGGATTGACTTGCCGAGAGAGGGGAAGCCTGAGGGTAGGGATAAAATGTGGAGAGGAAGGTGCAATGTGGGAGGGTGCTGGAGGGGGTGGGAGGAAAAGAAAAGAGGATGCCAGAGAGTTCACCAAGAGGTAGGAGACGGGCAGGGTGGAGATGGAGAGGGAAGGCAAATAAGGAGGGAGTGCAGAGATACCGAAGCAGGGCACGGGAAAGGGAAGGTGTATGAAGGACGTAAACTGCTCAGGGTAATCGAGAAGGGAGGGAGAGGGAGCCCTGAGGAGTAGGAGGGTGGAAGGTGGGGTTAGAGTTATTATGAACGCTACAGATCAGGATGAAGCTCACCATCCAGGAGAGGCAGGTGCTGGAAGTTGTGCTGGGAAAGGAGGTGGAGGGTGTGGAGATGGCCGGACACAATGGTAAGGGCGTGGCAACGGGCTGGGGAATAGAGGATAGAATATACTAGGGGATAGGAGGATCAAGTCAGCAGATGATGTACGAGGTCTGGATGTGTTCGAGGAAAAGAAGAATGTGTGGCAATGGGATAAGGTCATAGAGGATTGGCATGGGGGACAGAAGGTGCATACCAAAGGCGAGGTGGTGTACATGGCATTCTAGGACTTCAAGGGCATTATAAAATCTGGGAGGGGCAGAAATCCAAGTGATGCTGGCATATCAAAGGATGATGTGGATCAAGGATTTGTAGGTGTGAAGGATGGTGGGATGCCAGACATGATAGTAGGCGTTCTGGAGGACGAGGGAAACAGAGATAGCGGAACAAGTGTTCTGAGTCCCTGCGCTGCCGGCTTTATAGGACCACTATGAGCACCGATAGCTGGTGCGGCGGTCGTGGTCCACTAAATGCGCCGTGGCGACGACAGCAGCGCTCGCAGATTATAGTAGCACCGCCTAGTGGCTGTTGTCTACGTCCATGGCTTCTGGCGGGTTGTCAGAATTCTCGGACTAGGATACCAGGAATGTCCTCCCTCTCGTTAGTGCTACGAGGTCGTCTGGAGCCCGGTCTCCTTGTGTCTGTACTACATTCTCGTGACCACGGCTGCCAGCACTCATGTACAGTGGCTACATTACTGCATAGTCTCTCTATAACATCGCAGAAGGACTATCCAGCTAATCGCACCCGTCCTACATGACCTCGTTCAACCTCAGTGAGATGCTGATAGTGGCGTCTTCGTCGCCTTAAAGGCATCCTTGACTAACATCGACGGACCACACCCAATCTCAAAGCTATACTCATGACTCACAGCAAACTTGATTTTCCTCCTCATTGTGGCGCTGCTAGCGCCACTCTAATGCAGCTGGTGCGATATCTGAATAGACATCTTTCAGATGTAGAAACGCGCATAGAAACTTTCGTTTAAGCCGCACAACTCCTTGAAGTTGCGATTTTTTTTTCCGTCAGTGTATTTATGTATTTCATAAGAGTAGAGTAAGATATTAGTACCTCGTTATAATTTTGTTTCTTGCTTATCAGGAATCGGTAAGTCATGACGTATTTGACGCACGGTATTTAACGTCTCATCTTTACTAGAAAGAGACATATTCAGTAGTGGGAAGGGCGACCATAGAAACGTTAGTATTCCATGCAACGTCCGAGTTTCGACTTTCCCCTCTATGAACGAAAGACAGCGCCTTTCAGCGCCCGCAGTATTTACAGTTAATAAATGACAATACGTCACCTATATGTACTGACAAAACACAGGTGGTATCGTAGCTGATGTCTTGAAAAGTAAGCGCGGTTATCAGTTGCCGGACAAACAGTGTGTTTTAAACAAGGAAACTGGATCTATAGTAATCTAAACATACCTTCGTATGTTTGGGCCCCGTATTATAATTAATTTCAGTTTTTGCACCCATAACAAAACAAACTAAATTGTTGGGTCCTTCTCGCTTTTTTGCATTCCTACTGATTCTTCGAATGGCTCCAATATGCCACGAGGACTTTTATAGGATTGTTGTCGTAACCAGTACGTTTTTTACAGGCGCCCAACTCCAACTGTAGTATCATAACTAACTTGTTTCATCTACTCTCCTTTTCTGGCTTCAAGCTTGTCTACATCGAATTCACATCACCAGTATTCCTAATTAAACGGTCAGTCTCTTTGCCTGCATAAGTCGTGGAACCAACCACAGCATCCTCATTTATCAAATATCAGTCAACGGAAACGTGGTTCAGGACTGTGTTCAAAGCATGTGTAATGCATGCATCATATTTTAAACCAGCAATATCTTAGATGGAATACCGCCTCGCTCGGTGCGAAATCCAATCTTACGAAAGAGACTACGGATTTTCTCCTAAAACATTAAATAATGTTTCCTCACTGTAGTTCTCAATAAATTTCTAAGATTTTTTCTTCTCACTACAACGAATTGTCACCAGTTCGAAGTGCGTAATCTTGATAAAGAAAGTTTGCTGCGATAGATACGCTACACATCTTCCTATGTATATCTGTCATATAAAGTATGGGGTAACATCAACAGGAGAAGAACGTGGTATAACGAGAGTAGGATTCGCTATGGATAGGAAGACAGGGCAGAAAGTGTGTTACTGTGAACATTTCAGTGATAGGGTTGTTTTTGTCACAATCGACAGCAAACCACCACCGACAACGATAGTTCAGGCATACATGCCGACGTCGCAAACTGAAGATGAAGAGATAGAGAAAGTGTACGAGGACATTGAAGTGGTAGTACAGCACGTATAGGGAGATAAAAATCTAATAGTCATGGGGAACTGGAAGGTAGTAGTTGATGGGATAGAAAAAAAAATGCTACAGGAGAATATGGGCTTTGGAGAAGGAATGAGAGGTGATAAAGGCGAATTGAGCTCTGTAATAAATTTCAGCTACTAATAGGGAATCCTCTTTTCAAGAATCACAAGAGGAAAAGGTATACTTGGAAAAGACCGGGAAAATTTCAGTTCGATTACTAGTTCATCATGGTCAGACAGAGATACCGAAATCAGATGCCGGATTGTTAGGCGTACCAAGGAGCAGATGTAGGCTCATATCGGAATGTAGTAGTGATGAACAGTAGGAAGAATTCAACTGATTATTCAGGAAGCTTCAGTACAAAAAAAAAGTGGGATACGGAAGGAATGACGAGATATACTTGAAGATGTCTGAGGCTATAGGTACAGCAATAAGGGAAAGCTCAGTAGGCAGCACAGTAGAAGAGGAATGAACATTTCGAAAAAGGACACTCACGGAAGTTGCAAGGAATACGCCATGGTTAACGGAAGAAATACTTTAGTTGACCGATGATAAAAGGAAGTATAAACATGTTCAGGGGAATTCATGGCAATACGTAAATAAAATTCGCCTAGGAATTGAATGAGTAAGAAGTGCAGGGAAGCTAACGCGAAATGGCTACGTGAAACATGTGAAGAAATCGAAAAAGAAAATGATTGTCGTGGTGAAATTAAAACCAAGGGTGGTAAGATTAAGAGTGCAATGGGAATTCCACTGTTAAATTCAGAGGACAGGGTGGATGTGTGTAAAGAGTGTATTCAAGACCGCTATGAGGTGGAAGATTTGTTTGATGTGATAAAAGAACAAACATAAGGAGATTTACAAGAGAGAGGTGATCCAATATTAGAACCACAATTAAAAAGAGCTTCAGTAGACTAAATATCAAATAAATAAGAAGGGATTGATAACATAACATCAGCATTTCTAAAATAATTGAGGGAAATGGTGACAAAACGTCTGTTCCGTTGGTGTGTAGAATGTATGAGTCATTCCGTCCGACTTTCGGTAGAATATCATCCACACGATACCGAAGACTGCAGGAGCTTACAAGTGCCAGAGTTATCGCGCAATCATTTCAGCAGCTCATGCATCCAAGTTACTGGCAAGAATAACATACAAAAGAATAGAAAAGAAAACTGAGAATTTGTTAGATGACGATCAGTTAGGATTTAGGGAAGGTAAAGGCACCAGAGAGGCAATTCTGACATTGAGGTTGATAATGGAAGCAAGAATGTATAGACATCAAGACACTTTCGTAGGATTTGTCGTCCTGGGAAAAAACGGCCGGCAATGTAAAATGGTGCAAGATGTTCGAAATTCTGAGAAAAAAGGGGTTACGCTACTGGGGGAGACAGGTAGTATACAATATGTACAAAAACCAAGAAGTAACAATAAGAGTAGACGATCAAGAACGAGGTACTGGGATTGAAAAGGATGTAAGGCAGCGATGTAGTCTTTCGCCCCTGCTGTTCAATCTTACATCCAAAAAGAAATGATGGAAATAAAATAATGGTCATGGAGTGGAATTACAATTCAGTGTGGAAGGAAATCAATAATATGATTCGCTGATGAACTTGCTAACCTGTGCAAATGTGCAGATGAATTACATGATCTGCCGAATGGAATGAACAGCGTAATTACTACCGAATAGGGATTGAGAGTAAACTGAAGAAACACCAAAGGGATGAGAAGTGGTAGAAATGAGAACAGCGAGAAACTTAATATTAGGACTGATGGTCACGAAGTAGGTGAAGTAATTCTACTAACGAGGCAGCAAAATAACGCTTGAGGGAAGGAGCAAGGAAGTCCAAAGCAGACTAGCACTAGCGAAAAGGGCATTCCTGTTCAAGAGAAGTCTTCTAGTATCGAACATAGGCCTTAATCTGAGAATATATATTTATAGCACAGCACTATGTGATAGTGAAACATATACTGTTGTAAAATTGAAACAAGAGAATCATAGCATCTGACATGCGATGCTAGAGACGAATGTTGAAAATTACATGGACTAATAAGGTAAGGATGAGGAGTTTCTGCGCAGAATCGCAGAGGAAAATACTGACAAGAAAAAGGTACACGATCATAGGACATCTGTTAATACACCAGCGAATTACTTCCATGGTACCAGAGGGAGCTGCAGAGAGCAAAAACTGTAGACGAAGACAGACGTTGGAATAGATCCAGCAAATAATTGAGGACGTAGGTTTCAAGTGATACTCTAAGATGAAGAGGTTGGTACAGGAAAGGAACTCGTGGCGGGCAGCATCAAACCAGTCAGAATAGTGATGGTTCAAAAATATATAAAAAATTTAAAAATCAGTCATACATCCACAGTACGTCCTTATGCATTCACATCTACGGTTTTTATAATGGTGAGCATCATACTCTCGCACTGATTATCGGCTTGTCTATAAGCTTTTCGTGCAACGGTTGTTAGATGAGGCAAAATGTTGAAGACGTTGGCATATACCAATTCTCAACCGACGTTTAAGAGCTCCTGATGTAGAGCGCGAAAATGGACGAAGGTCTCTGGCGCACGTTTCTTCGCACCTTTTTGATTACCGTAGCTTTCTACTATACTTAAAATGCTTGGGAACTTACACTTGGTCGTGTTCTGCTGACATGTGCCTTCAGATGTGTTATGGCGGATCCGTAACGAGAACCGAGCACTTGTAGCAGTAAATGATTACTATTCAGTACTGAAAATCACCCCCAGAGAATGTTACGACAGTTGTCTTTCGCACTCAGGATGTATTCTTTCGAATCTAGTTTGGCTTTACACTTTCCTTTATCTGAGGTTCTCGAACCATGATCCACAACAGGCGACTGAGAGGCGCTCGGGATTGCTGTTGTAGGCGACCGTGCAATCCGAGATTGAGGTGCTCGAACGAACTTCAAGAAAGACGAGTACAGCTGCTCCTCGAGTCGAAAGCGGCTGTATCGACATCTGCCGGACTTGCCCGGAACTAAATAAACCGAGCTCTTCGAGAAAGCGTAAACGTGAGATGCAGACCTGTGTAAGGAGCAGAAGTGAGTTGTGGGACAGTTTAGACTTGGTACTAGGATTGAGAGAGGAAAAACACTAATTGAGTTGTGCAATAAATTTCAGATAATAAAGTATCACAAGTTGAAGAACCACAGGGGTTGGAGTTTACTTGGTCAAGGCCTGGGAGATACGGAAAGATTTCAGTTAGATTACATCATGGTCCCGCAGAGATTCTGAAATGAGACACTAGATAATAAAACGTTCCTAGGAGCAGATGTAGGCATTGATCGCAATTTAGTAATGATGAAAACATAGGCGGAAGTTTAAGAGATAAGTCAGGAAGAATCAGTGCGCAAAGAAGTAGTACACGGAGGTACTAAGGAATGAAGAGATGCGTTTGAAGTTCTGTAAGGCTATAGAAGCTTCGATAAGGAGTAGCTCTGTAAGCAGTTCAGTTGAAGACGAATGGCTACCTCTGAAGGGCGTAATCACTGAAGTTAACGACATAACTACAAGGAAGGTACTGCGAGGAAATCGTGAGTAGTAGAAGAAATACTGCAATTAATCGACAAAAGGAAGAAGTACGAAATTACTCGGGGAAATTAAGGAATGCAGAATTACAAGACACTTAAGAATGAAATAAATGCGAAGTGCAGACACGTGAGGCGAAATGGCTGCACGATAAATATGAAGAAATAGAAAAAGAAATAACAGTGTAAGCGACTGAGTCAGCATATGAAAAGCCAAAACAACCTTCGGTGACGTTAACAGGAAAGTCGGCGAATGGGAATTTGAATTCCACTCTTATATACACAGGAGGGAGCAGATAGGTGGAAAAAATACATCGAAGGCCCCTATGAGGCGGAGGACTTGTCTGGATTACGTGTGAGAAGAAGAAACAGTAGTCGATTTAGAAGAGATATGGCATCCAGTCCTAGAATCCAATTTAAAAGAGCTTTGGAAGAATGATCAAATAAGGCAAAAGGGATATACAATATTCCATCAGAATTTCTAAAGTCACTGGTGAAAATGGCAATAAAACAACTGTTCATATTGGTGTGTAGAATGTAGGAGAGTGGTGATATACCACTAGATTTTCGGAAGAACGTCATCCACACAATTCGGAAGAAGTTTGAGAACTATCCCACAACCAGCTTAACAGCTAATACATCCGAGCTAATGACAGGAATAAAATACAAAGGAAAGGAAAAAACTAGGATTATTAGGTGATCGTCAATTTGGCTTTAGGAAAGGAAAAGTCACCTGAGAGGCAATTCTGACGTTGCGGGCATCACTGGAAACAAGACAGGAGAGAAATCAAGATACGTTCGTAAGATCTGTCTCCTGGAAACAGCGTTTGAAAATATCAAATCGTATACATTTTTAAAAATTCTGAGTGGTATAGGAGTAGGTTAAGCTACAGGGAAAGAAGGCTATATACAACATGTATAAGAAACAGGGGGAACAATAAGACTGGAAGACCAGGAAAGAAGTTCTTGGATTAAATAGTGTGTAAGACAGGGGTGCAGCATTTCTTCCCTATTTTTCAATCTAGATATCGAAGAAGCAATGACGAAAATAAAACGAAGTTTCGGAGTGGAGTTTAAATTTGACGCGAAATGGTATTATTGATAATATTCTTTGATGACATTGTTATCCTCGTTAAAAGGGAGGAAGAATTACAAGATCTGTTAAATGGAGTGAACAGAATGAGTACTGACTATGGACTTCGAATGAATCGTAGGAAGACGAAAGTAATGAGAAGTAGCAGAAATGAGAACAGCGAGAAACTTAACACCAGAATCGCTAACCACGACGTGGATGAAGCTAAGGAATTCTGCATTCTAATCAGGAATATAATCTGTGACGGACAGAGGAAGGAGAATATCAGAAGCAGACTAGCACTGGCAAAATGGATATCACTGGCCAAGATAAGTTTGCTAGTACCAAAGATAGATCTCAATTTGACGAAGAAATTTGTGAGAAAGTACGTGTGGTGCACGGCATTGTATGGTGGGAGAACCGAAACAGGAGAGAATCGAAATATTTGAAATGTGATACTACAGAAATGTTTAGAAAATTTGGTGGTGTCATAAGGCAATGAATGAGGAGGTTCTCGCAGAATCGGCGAGGAAACAAATATATGCGAAACACTGACAAGAAGAAGGGACAGGATGATAGGATATCATGAAATAACTTCCATGATACCAGAGTGAATTGTAGGGGCTAAGAAAAGTTCAAATGCCTCTGAGCACTATGGGACTTAACATCTGTGGTCATCAGTCCCCTAGAACTTAGAATTACTTAAACCTAACTAACCTAAGGCCATCACACACATCCATGCCCGAGGCAGGATTCGAACCTGCGAATGTAGGGGTCACGCGGTTCCAGACTGAAGCGCCTAGAACCGCACGGCCACAAAGGCCGGCGTATGGGCTAAGAACTGGAGAGGAAGACAGATACTGGAATTCATCCACCAAATAACTGAGGACGTTGGTTTCAAGTAATACTCTGAGATGGAGAGGCAAGCACAGGAGATGAATTCGTAGCGGGCCGCATCACATCAGTCAGAAGACTGGTGGTTCAAAAAGAAAAATCTGTGTTGTAACCCTGAACATGGATGTGGTGCAGTTGCGGAATCACTATCTGATAAATGAGTCTCCAAATTAAAGTTGTGTAACTGTATTTTAATTAACTTTCAGCAAATTAATTAAAAAGCAGAACTGTAAATTAAATTAGCTGTCCAGTGAAACTATACTGTGTGATACAGTTAACAATGCTACAAGCCGAGACGGAACAATAGGAGACCTACAATCCCAACAAACGAAGCTGACAGAATAATAATGTTACATAAGATTACTAAACTAAATTTGAAAGACTAAATCACCAAAATGTTTCTAAAAATGTTCTGTAAATTTACGTACGCAATCTTACTTACAATTTCCAAGCACTGAATACTGCATATAGCAAAATAGCACTGCACTGGGAAATAATACTGTCGGTATATGAAATGAAATCTCAACAAATCCTTTCGGAACTTGCTCCTGATAATAATTTTTAAAGGTAACGCTTACCACTGAATAATCTCACTGTATCCTGACTGTAACGTAGCGGGTGGTAACAAATTTTATATGTCTATCTGTGGCAATATAAATTTGAAACTGATCGTAGTGATGAACATAAAATATGCATAACAGAAGCAGTAAAGCTGAATAGGAAATAAAAGGACTTGAAAGTGTAATTCAAGCTTTTCTAAACTGATTATGCTTCACCTTTTAAAACAGTGTTCGGCTGTTCGGCTGTTCGGCTGTGTGTAGTGCGGTGGATCAGAGAAAAATTGCATTCTTTCGTGAGGAGACAATGGTGGAATTTTAATTTGCTACATGAGTGAGTATAGTTTGTCCTTTAAAAACTGTATTCCGAAAACTGATACCCATTCCTCGACGATTCTTATTATCTTTACAAAAATTATCCCGTATAGTAAAAACTTGTCTGCCACGATATTAATTACTGAAAAGTGGTAAAGGAGAAAGAACTTCTGAATGCAAGTAATGCGAACTGTTTACTTTACCTACTTTCGTCTGAACAAAGAACTGAAAGATAAAAAGTGATAGAAATTTTCCCAAAACCTTCCGGTGTCCAAACACATATTTACACAGAAGCAAGCAATGCAGCAACGATTTTACTTCAGAATCTTCACTCCTGAAATAGTCTCTGCCAAATGATATTTCAAAATTCACCCTTCTGAGTACCTTTATCTCTCCGTACTGCAAACTACTTCCATCCTGTCAGCAGCGCAGCCAACATCCGACTGCCGCGCTAGCTCTCCTTCTGATGGTTACTGCTATTACAAACCTACCAGCTACCCAAGATCATATTGCTTGTCCACAGAAATGGCGTCATATATTGGCTATCAATGTTACCGTACAATTCAGAAGTATGACACATCTTCTGTGTCTATGCCGTTAATTTTTGGAACGCAGCCTACGACCAGCTTGGAGACAGAAGTGATGACACTTTCTGCAGGACCTGCCCATCATTTTGCAGGACGATGCTCAAGCACGTACAGTGCAACCTGTTACTGATTTGTTTAACTGGTGGGCCTGCTAAGTGCTATACCACCTACTGCACTCCTCTGACTTAAGCCCTCATAAGTTCAACTCGATTTCTAAACTGAAGGAAACACGTCACGCCATTCGCTTCAGAACTGCTACGGATTCGTCGGGCAATAGACAGCGCTGCTCGAAGTGTCAACACAACTGGCACTGCTAAGAGTATCCTACGACTTCCACATCGGTGGCAACGGGTTACACACAAATGTCAGTACAACTTTGAAACACATAACTATTTTGTACGAGCTGTAAATAAGTAATTGCCACTATTAAAGTTTTAATCCTCGTATTTTTCTGTCATTTGTTATTCGACTGTCTCTTACGACCCATTTTTGTTAGGAATGGCTGGACGTATAACTAGCCAGTATCGATATTGATGACAGTCTAAAATCTTCTAGTTTCTGAATTCGTGGGATGTGTTAACTACGTCCCTACGAAGTTAAGTCCTACTGTAACATTTTTTAAATATGTTTCTTTTCTCTTATGGTCCATGAGATTGTTGTTTTGTGTTTTACAGTGCTGGAGAACACTTTCGAATGAATAAATAACACCGGCTTCATCGCAATATTTTACAATATTATGACCTTTCACAATGCTCTAGTACCACATCTGTCTTCTCTTTGCTCGGTAATCTGGATGGTGCCATGACGTTGAGATCGTTCCACTGTTGCACTTGCTTCCCTGTAAGTATAAAATTTTTGTTAACCACTGAAACCAATAAAGCTCATTTTTTCGTTAAAGAAATCCTTACTGTATCAGCGACGTTTCGGAAAGCCGAAAACACTTAATTACGTTGACACACTCCGAGAAACTTCTTCACAGCGCCGAAACCGTTGTATAATTAAATGTCAACAGCTATCATGGGCGACTACAGAAGAGTAACTCCAGGGAAAAAAATATAATAAGGGAAGATTATATCACGAGCTACCAAAATTAAACGGGTGGCTGGAAATAAAATCAACCTCTTTTCCTCTCCGTGTCTCTACAGCGGCAGAGCAGCATTTTGGAGTAATTCCATAATCCGATAATTCTCTACGCGAGATAGGACCGCCGCACCGAAAAACTCGTGTCCCAGGAGCTTTTTGCGCACAGCTCGAGTTTCGGTGTCCGTCCGCAAACTGCGCACGGCGTGGGACGGTGTGTGCCCCTGTGATGTAGGCCACCAGGGCCACGTACCTGTGATGGCGGTAGCGGTGCCTCCACTTGCAGGCGCTGCATTTTGTTTACACTCGCAACGCGATACCCAGCGGAACGGCGGCCACCATTACATTTGCATAATAGTGTTGTAAACGGCGACACTCGATACGGGAAACTGCAACACTTCACATTCCGCAGCCAGGCGGACTGAGCTCATCTGCCGCTAGCTCTTCCGCAACACACGGGGCGCTACATCAAACGCCCGCATCTACCCTCGGGAAACTCGAGATATTGTCTGCTGTTGTTCTGCTCTCTGACTCGCTTCAAGCACACTGAACTGCTATAGAGGTATTATTAACATGGGGAATGTTCAGGATGATGTTCCCAAGACTTTCGAGTGCATTCAGGTCCATTTGGAAATTAAGGGCATCCCTAGGTGCGGGAGGGGCAATTTGAAACGATGTCTGTGTACTGAACCACGTCCAACATTGTAAGGAGATGTATTTAGGTCATAAAATTATCCATTAGTTCCTTCAACAGTAGAAAGAGATTATTATAATGCCTTTTCTTAGCTGCAGGGCTATTTTGTAATGCATTATCCGATAGATAAAGTATATTCCTCTGAAAACATGAAGAGCTTTGTGCAACTTAACAAAATAGGCGCGTTAACAGAAGAGCACTGATCTATTCAAAGAAGAGCGCATTACTCTTTTCTCATTAAATCTTCAAAGATTAAGCACAATTTTTCCGGAAGTCCCCATAGTCAAGATATTTTCAGTACTTTCAAATATATTTTACATCATAAAGGGTACTTTATTGAGTTATTCTGTTATATTTACAAATAGGAATAATGAATTACTCAGGCACAAGGGAAAATACATTTCATGCAATGCCACTCATATTTCGGATCCATAGCTCTATCTCAAGGATTTTAAAATCTTATAATGTAATAAAATAAGCATCGGCGAAAATTTCATCCAATAATAAAATTATTTAGCACAGTGGGTTTATGTTTTATCATTAGAACATTATGTTGTTCAAGATGCCAGACCAATCATCTCTGAATTGAGAGTGTGCTTTATATTATCTTACACATTTTCGTTTATTGGCAAAAAATTATTTTACGAATATTGTATGAAATTTTCCTGGATGAAAATGGTATAAATATATTATAATGGTTAGATAATGGTGGCGTTTCAGTCGTAAATTATAGAGTCATTACGTACAAAATAATTACAACAAGTAACCAGGAAGCAGAGGATTAAATTGATAAAAAGATGACGACTAGTAGAAATATCTGGGTAACACAAGAGATATTGACGTTAATTTATGAAAAAAGAAAATATAAAAATGCAGGAAATGAACCTGGCCAAAGTGGATAAAAACGTATCAAAAATAATGGCTAAGCAGGAATGGCAGGAGAACAAATGTAAGGATTTAGAACCATATATCACGAGGGGAAAGATAGATACAGCCGATAAGAAAATTAAAGAGGCCTTCGGACAAAAGGAAACCACCTTTATGAACATCAAGATCTGAGATCGAAGGCCAGGCGGTAAAAGAGGAGGGCAAAGCCGGAAGGAGAAAGGAGTACATAGAGGTTTTACACAAGAGCCGAAAGTTGAAATGAGTGCATAGAGGTTCTACACAAGAGCGACGAATTTGAAGTCATTATTATAGAAATGGATTTGGACGTAGATGAAGATGAGGTGGGAGCTATGATACTGGGAGGAGAATTTGACAGACCATTGAAAGACCTTAGTCGAGACAAGCCCCATGGAGTAGACGAAATTCCGTTAGAACTACTGATAGCCTCTGGAGAGCCAGCTATGACAGACTGTTACATCTCATTATTAACAGTTGAACATGAGAAATACCCTCAGATTTCAAAAAATAATATGTCAGTTCAAATCAATTCGGATCCCAAAGAAATTTGGTGCTGACAGATGAGAACATTACCGAAATATTAGTTTAATAAGTCATGTTGCAGGACATTAACACTAATTATTTATAGAAAAATGAAAAACAATTAGAAGACGACCTCGGGGAAGATCAGTTAGGATTCCAGTGAAATTTTGGAACATGCGAGGCAATACCTAATATACAATATATGAGACGGGCCTTTGGATATATCAATTTCAACTTTACAGTGCTGACGGACACCTCCGATAATGAAACTCTATCTACGGCTCCCTCGGTAACGCAGCATCCAGAAGCCGCGCCGGATGATCTCTTGCGCACTTCGCTGAGAGCGAAGCGCTTGGTCGGTGCGTGATTTGTGTGTCAACGCCTCACCGGGTGAGTCTCAGACGCTTTACCGCTTCCACTCCTGATAGGATTTGGACTCAATAGACAAAGCACGAAATCGATCGTCTTGCAGCCATAAAGCGCGCGAACAGATGTCTGCACAGAGCTCTCTGAGAAAGTAGCGGTCTCGCCATATATGCTGCCTCGAAGACTTCGCCATCGGCCCTCAAACCATTGTCTGGGGAGTGCTGCACCACACAGTCCACCAAAACTCACCAAACACCACGCCAGGTGCAGTGAGTGATGAGCTTAACAGCTCCCCCAGCTTAGAGCCCCTATATGATAGGCAGAATCGTTCGCAGGGTTTTCCCCAACTATGAGGATTCCACAATGTTTATCTTGTAGGTGGTTAACCCATTCCTGTAACTTTTTACACTTTTTCTTATGAAATATATGATATTGCATTCATGAAGCGTACCGAACAGTATTTAACGTGTACAGAGATGTTTAGACTGCCTCTCAGGTATAACAGATAAACTGAGATGTAATATTACACGGCTGTAGAGACATAGACTGGGGACTTGCGTGTTGTTGTTTCTGTTGAGGTCTTCAATCCTGAGACTGGTTTGACGAAGCTCTCCACGCTACTCTATTCTGTGCAAGCTTCTTCATCACCACATTTCGAACGCTTCTATTCTCTTCTTGTCCAAACAATTTATCATCCACGTTTCACTGTCCATACACGGCTACCCTCCATACAAATACTTTCAGAAACAACTTCCTGACACTTAAATCTATACTCCATGTTAACAAATTCTCATTTTCAGAAACGCTTTCCTTGCCATTGCCAGTCTACATTTTATATCCTCTCCAGTTCGACCATCATCAGTTATTTTGCACCCCAAATAGCAAAACTCCTTTACTACTTTAAGTGTCTCATTTCCTAATCTAATTCCCACAGCATCACCAGACTTAATTCCACTCCATTCCATTATCCACGTTTTGCAATTGTTGATGTTCATCTTATATCTTCCTTTCAAGACACTGTCCATTCCTTTCAACTGTTCTTTCAAGTCCTTTGCTGTCTCTGACAGAATTACAATTTCATCGGTGAACCTCAAAGTTGTTACTTCTTCTCCATGTATTTTAATACCTACTCCGAATTTTTCCTTTGTTTCCTTTACTGCTTGCTCAATGTACAGATTGAATAACATCAGGGAGATTTTACAACCATGTGTCACTCCCTTCCCAACCACTGCGTCCCTTTCAGCCTTTCGATTCTTATAACTGCCATCTGGTTTCTGTACAAATTGTAAATAGCCTTTCTTTTCCTGTATTTTACCCCTGCCACTTTCCGAATTTGAAAGAGAGTATTCCAGTCAACATCGTCAAACGCTTTCTCTAAAAATGCTAGAAACGTAGGTTTGCCTTTACTTAATCTATTTTCTAAGGTACGTCGTAGGGTCAGTATTGCCTCACGTATTCCAACATTTCTAAGAAATCCAAACTGATCTTCCCCGAGGTCGGCTTCTACCAGTTTTTCCATTCGTATTTAAAGAATTCGTGTTAGTACTTTACAGTCGTGACTTATTAAACTGATAGTTCGGTAATTTTCACATCTGACAACACCTGCTTTCTTTGGGATTGGAAGTACTATATTCTTCTTGAAATCTGAGGGTATTTCACCTGTTTCATATATCTTGCTCACCAGATGGTAGAGTTTTGTCAGGACTGGCTCTCCCAAGGCTGTTAGTAGTTCTAATGGAACGTTGTCTACTCCTGGGGACTTGTTTCGACTCAGGTCTCTCAGTGCTCTGTCAAACTCTTCACGCAGTATCAAATCTCACATTTCATCTTCATCTACATTCTCTTCCATTTCCATAATATTGTCCTCAAGTACATCGCCCTTGTATAGACCCTCTATATACTCCTTTCACCTTTCTGCTTTCCCTTCCTTGCTTAGAGTCTGGTTTCCATCTGAGCTCTTGATATTCATACAAGTGGTTCTCTTTTCTCCAAAGGTCACTTTAATTTTCCTGTAGGCAGTATCTGTCATAAACCCAGGGAGATAAGCCTCTACATCCCTACATTTGTCCTCTAGCCATTCCTGCTTACCCATTTTGCACTTCTTGTCCGTCTCATTTTTGAGACATTTGTATTCCTTTTTGCCTGCTTCATTTACTGCATTTTAGTATTTCCTCCTTTCAACAATTAAATTTAATATTTCTTCTGTTACCCAAGGATTTCTACTAGCCTTCGTCTTTTTATATACTTGATGCTCCGCTGCCTTCACTACTTCATCTCTCAAAGCTACCAATTCTTCTTTTACTGTATTTCTTTCCCATATTCCTGTCAATTGTTCCCTTATGGTCACCCTGAAACTCTGTACAACCTCTGGTTTCATCAGTTTATCCAGGTCCCATCTCCTTAAATTCCCACCTTTTGGCACTTTCTTCAGTTTTAATCTACAGTTCATAACCAATAGATTGTGGTCAGAGTCTACATCTGCCCCAGGAAATGTCATACAATTTAAAACCTGGTTCCTAAATCTCTGTTTTACCATTATATAATCTATCTGATACCTTCTAGTATCTCCAGGCTTCTTCCATAGATACAACCTTCTTTCATGATTCTTGAATCAAGTGTTAGCTATGTGTAAGTTATGCTCTGTGCAAAATTCTACCAGGCGGCTTCCTCCTTCATTTCTTACCCCCAATCTATACTCACCTACTATGTTTCCTTCTATTCCTTTTCTTACTATCGAATTCCAGTCACCCACGACTATTTAATTTTCATCTCCCTTCACCATCTGAATAATCTTCGTGATTATTTGAAATTATTATATATAATAATTTAAGAACTCAGTACTAATGTCTTCAGATAAGGGTGTTAAGCAGTAACAACCTGTCTCGTATATAGTCACTAGCAAAAGTAGTGTTTATGTTTGAATCGTAAGTAGATTATCTAAGAAGTGCAGGATTTTTATTGTACAGAAGGGGAAAAGTATAGTTTCATGTTATAGTAAATGAATTTTTACTATTAGTTTAAATATAATTTTACCTGTATTCGCTTTGTATACTTCACGACAGGTTAGTAGAAATCAGTGAAGAAGTGATAAATTAGTATCATAAAATCTTCCTGTAGCTCTACATTCTATCTAGGTTTCACATAGATACAAACACAAAAATAGGACAGAAAATATCTCTCTCTCTGAGTTGTGGCCAAAACTTTGCTCTTTGAAGGTTATGTTACTTGTGCAGATTCCCTCACTATGACCATTCGGCTATAATTATCAATTGTCTATCAGTTTGTGTAGGTATGCTGATGATAACGACATATAAATACACGACAATAAATATTCCTCTCCACTTTGCCAACTCGGAAAATATCTCAGAAATAGAAAATTTTTGAGAGGAACCACTTCAATGTAGTTTTCGATTGGAAGAAGAAACGAAACTGCATGCAATTGGTTTCATGTTCATGTCTACTTTTATTGTCATATGCTTACCGTACATAGTTGAGCGTCAGCTCCTGGTTCCCACTTGTCTCTTCAGCAATTCATAACCCACCTTCTTTTTCGTTCGGGATCGCTTGGAAAACTTACATGCAAAAATCATTTCTGCAAGTTCACAGCTAAAAAGCAACCCATGTTCACGACGAATTCTTCAATATATTTTATTAGAAATCTCCACTCCCATCGCGACTCATATGTAAACAATTATGAGTGCTCTATACTTCAGGGAAAAGATGACGGACAGTTCAAGTCAGGTTACATGACTCTTACCCCAGCTCGATACGTAACCCCAGAAGTTGTTGCACTGCCTCTGATGGCACCTATATTTTTTACAATTCCATGATCACCGTAACATCATTATAACGCCAATAATATCATGGTTCGTTAGTCACTGATGTGGCACTTCTCCCGTCAGGGACTACGGAATAAAGTAAATCATCTGTTTCCCCACTCACCTTCTGACGGTACAGATAATTATTCAACTTCGACTCAGATGATACTTACAACAAGGAGGGATTAATTTTCAAATCCCAAAATATGCGCAACGAATATTTGATTAAAGCTATGCTTTCTCCGTGGGTAGGCAACTGACTGCGCTATTGGATAAATTCTTCTCGACTTGGAATCCAACGTTTAAATGGTAACACTCATTCCCCATCATTTCCTGAAAACGTGACGTCATGATTTATCGTCGGTTAATGTCTTCATATAAGAGTGCTCCCTCAGGACTGAATTGTTATCGTCAATAATCAACAAACTAAGCATGAAAAACGCTTGTATAATAACTTGTAGTTTGCCGTTTCACGGCGAGGGGCACCGAAAATTTATCAGAAACATCACACCATCATCTCTAATATCAGTTGGTAAAGCATCAACAAGATAAGCCTTTATGAGGTGATATGATAACCAAAACGACAGGCAAATACTACGTGATTAAGTGCTAGCGTAATGGACAACGTCTTGGTTTCTGAACACAAAATACAATGAAGTGCCAAAGAAACTGGTACAGGCATGGTTAGTATTCAAATACAGAGATACATAAACAGGCAGAAGACGTCACTGCGGTCGGCAACGTCTATATAAGAGCACAACTGTCTGTCACAGAACGGTTACTGGCCGCTGCAACGGCAGTTTATCAAGATTTAAGTGAGTCTGAACATAGTGTTATAGTCGGCGCACGAGCGATTGGTCACAGCACCTCCGATGTAGCGATGAAGTGGCGATTTTCCCGTACTGCCATTTCATGCGTGTACCGCGAATATCAGTAATCTGGTAAAACATCAAATCTCCGACATCGCTGGGGCTGGAAAAAGATCCTGCAAAAGCGGTATCAACGCTGACTAAAGGGAATCGCTCTACGTGACAGAAAAGCAGCGCTTCTGCAAACTGCTGCACATTTCAACGCCGGGTCACCAACAAGTGTCAAAGTTTAAACCATTCAACGGAACACCATCCATATGGGCTCTCGGAGCCGAAGGGCCACTCGTGTATAGTGACTGCACGTCACAAAGCTTTACACCACGCCTTGGCCCGTAAACACCGACATTCGATTGTTCATGACTGGAAACATGTCGCCTGATCGGACGAGTCTCATTTCAAATTGGATGGAGCGGATGGACGTGTACAGGTATGGGGACAAACTCTTGAATCCAGCAGGGGACTGTTAAAGCTGGTGGAGGCTCTGTAATGGTGTGGTGCGTGTGCAGACTGATATAGGACCCGTTATACGTCTAGATACGGCTCTGACAGGTGAGGCGTACGTAAGCATCCTGTCACATCGCCTGCATCCATTCATGTTCATTATGCATTTCGACGCAATTGGGCAATTCAAGTTGGACAATGCGACACCCCATACGTTCGGAATTACTACAGAGTTGCTCCAGGAACACTCTTCTGAGGTTAGACACCGCCTCTAACCCCCAAACACCCCAGATATGAACACTGTTGAGCATATCTGGGATGCCTTTGAACGTGGTGTTCAGAAGAGGTCTCCAAACCCTCGCAGCGTTACAGATTTATGGTCAGCTCTACAGGATTCGTAGTGTAAGTTCCCTGCAGCACTGCGTCAGACATTAGTCGAGTCCATACCACGTCGTGTTTCGGCACTTCTGTGTGTTCGCGCGGGGGCCCTACACGATATTAGGCAGGTGTACCAGTTTCTTTGTCTCTTCAGTGTATGTTGATTCGCATCTCGTCTAGTTAATTTTATATATTAGAGTTGTTGACATATTCTGGGACTTCCTCATGAATCTAATACATTTATGTTCCGCAGTATTCCATGTTATTTACATTTCCATATCGTAAGAGAACGAAGGATGAAGTTAGTATTTAGGAATTTCAGAGTGTGGGATTAGGCAGGAACCTGAGAGAACGGCTTACATTGCTGCGACTGAAACGAGCAGCAATAAAATTTACTTTCGTCCTTCTCACAAACGTGTGGCTTTTTATTTCCGAATATATGGCAACTTCCGACTGTGTGGTTAGACAGAAAGGTAAGAGGAAAGCTTAAATTGCCGCGAGAGAAACGATTTAACATTCATATTCGTCTTGTCACCAGCATTTCGCTGTTTAGTTACGAATACGCGGCGACTTCCGTGTGTGAGGTGAGGCAGGAACCTAAGAGCACAGCTTTAAATGCTGCGAATGCAGTGACGTGTAGTAAAATACGTATTTTTCTTTCGCGTTAAATTTCCGAATATGTGGTGATTTCGGAGAGTTTGGTTACGCAGGAACGTAAGAGGACAGCTTAAACTGCTGCGCGTGAATCGAGGAGCAGCAGATCATGCAGTCGTCGATAATGCACTTGAAATGCAGGAAGTGTTGTGGAATAATTGTTACCCAAGTTTAAAGCCCCAAGACCCTCGACTGGCTTCAATCCGGCCAGCGGAAGAAATTCGCTCACATTTTTCTCCACCACGGACGAAATTTCGGATATTTTTGCCAACGCTCATGACGCAGACCAATGAAATTTTTGCTTTCTCACCTCATGCAAAATGCCGTTTCGCCGCCCCTGGATTTGAGCACTACATACCTTTCCAATCCGAGGGCTAAGTGTTCATGTGTCACGTGTTCATGTCCATGCGGGGATTCGTGAAACGAAGAAGTAATCGCCTCCACATTTACTGTCTACGTCTATGCTACACATCAACAGACTGCAAACTTTGGTAGAAGGCGACGATGGAACGAAATTAAGGACTACTCGCTAAACATGCAGATTTGAACAACGACAGTGGGGGTCATAACATGGTGAACAAACTACCGAGTGGTTATAACTGAGGTCCAGTGGGCTATAATTATCGTATAGCTGTGAAACTTGGTACATATACTAATGCGTTAATTAGGATCTAGTTTACTCCGCAAAAAAAGCTTTAATTCTAATTTTGGCACATTTTGGGAAATGTACAAGAAAAATTTATAGACATGTTTACATATACACTAATGGCCATTAAAACTGCTGCACCACGAAGATGACGTGCTACAGACGAGAAAATTTAACCGACGTGAAGAAGATGCTGTGATATGCAAATGATCAGCTTTTCAGAGCATTCACACAAGGTGGGCGCCGATGGCAACATCTACAACGTGCCGGATCGAGGACAGTTTCAAACCGATTCCTCATACACAAACAGCAGTTGACCGGCGTTGATGTTGAAACGTTGTTGTGATGCCTCGTGTAAGGAGGAGAAATGCGTACCATCACGTTTCAGACTTTGATAAAGGTCGGATTGCAGCCTACCGCAATTCCGGTTTATCGCATCGCGACATTGCTGCTCACCTTGGTCGAGATCCAATGACTGTTAGCAGAATATGGAATCGGTGGGTTCAGGAGGGTAATACGGAACGCCTTGCTGGATTCCAACGGCTTCGTATCACTAGCAGTCGAGATGACAGGCATCTTATCCGCATGGATGTAACGGATCGTGCAGCCTCGTCTCGATCCCTGAGTCAACCGATGGGGCGTTTGCAAGACAACAACCATCTGCACGAACAGTTCGACGACGTTCGCAGCAGCATGAACTATCAGCTCGGAGACCATGGCTGCGGTTACACTTGACGCTGCATCACAGACAGGAGCGCCTGCGATGGTGTACTGAACGACGAACCTGGGTGATCGAATGGCAAAACGTCATTATTCGGATGAATCCAGGTTCTGTTTACAGCATCATGATGGTCACATCCGTGTTTGGCGACATCGCGGTGAACGCACAATGGAAGCGTGTATTCGTCATTGCCATATTGGCGTATCTCCCGGCGTGATGGTATGGCATGCCATTGGTTACACGTCTCGGTCACCTCTTGTTCGCTTTGACGGGACTTTGAACAGTGGACGTTACATCTCAGATGTGTTACGAGCCGAGGCTCTACCCTTCATCCGATCATTGCGAAACCCCACATTTCAGCAGGATAACACACGACCGCATGTTGCAGGTCCTGTAGGGGCGTTTCTGGATACAGAAAATGTTCGACTGCTGCCCTGGCCAGCACATTCTCCATATCTATCACCAACTGAAAACATCTGGTCAAAGGTATCCGAGCAAATGTCTTCTCAATGGTGGCCGAGCAACTGGCTCGTCACAATAAGCCAGTCACTACTCTTGATGAACTGTGGTATCGTGTTGAAGCTGCTTGGGCAGCTGTACCTGCACACGCAATCCAAGTTCCGTTTGACTCAATGCCCAGGCGTATCAAGGCCTTTATTACGGCCAGTGGTGGTTGTTCTGGGTACTGATTTCTCAGGATCTCTGCACCCAAATTACGTGAAAATGTGGTCACATGTCAGTTCTAGTATAATATATTTGTCCAATGAATACCCGTTTATCATATGCATTTCTTCTTGGTGTAGCAATTTTAGGGGCCAGTAGCGTATAAATATTTAGCAACGGTAAGTGGGAAGAAAGGGTTGAACAAGTGAGAAGAACATAATACTGATATTATTATTAACCGATACTTCCATACTTGGCTGAAAGTAAGTTCCGGAAACGTCTACGATCTACTGAATCCGTAAAACGACGTGATCAACAGTGCCTGGGAGCATTTCTGGTGGAATCTGAACAATATCTTTCTGTGTACTGACCTTCAAATCACCGCAGAGACCGAATGTGGCACTGGCAAACGCCTTCTTTTGATATTCCAAGCCAAAAGTCGCATGGATTCGAATCAGGTGCTTTTACAATTCATTCATCTGGAAAAACGCCGTACGTAATAGGTTCTTGGAAGGTAGCATTAAGCATATCTTGCGCTGGGCGAGCGCATGAGATGTTGCCTAATCTTTGATGAAAACAGTGGTTTTCACTCAGTGCGCTCTTACGCAATTGGAATCACATGCTGTATGTGAAGGTCTCGATAACGTGCAGGCGTCACGGTACACCTTATGGCGCATGTGAGCGTATTCTCTTCAAAGAATAACGGTCCGAGAGTAATTGTACTTGTAATTCAGACCACACAGTTCTGTTCCTAGTCTATTTTTGATATTAAATGGAAAGTGATGTGAGCCTTCCTTTAGATATTCCGAGCCAAAAGTCACATGGATTCAAGTCAAGTGATTTTAGCAATTCAATTTGTGTCATATTTCATATTTGAAAACTAAACATTTTTCAAACACTTATTTCCAATACTCGTTATACCACAGAGGATCTGGGTTCAAGCACTGCGATCATCGGTTGTCAGTTGTATCGTCATGGCAGCAGGCATCCTAAGAGGTGCTAGTGTGAGACTCGGGTGTTGGCAATGCTACTGGGCGGATATAATAACTTGCAGAGTACAGAAGAAGGATACAGAAGACGATGAATCATGAAATACGAGTTGGTAAAAATTAGTTTCGAAGGTGAAGGTTTGTGGATACCGTTGTTGCTGCGCTACTTATTTGCGCGTAGTTAAAGATGTGTTTGAATAACGGAAGGAAATTTTCTTTATTGGTTTCCTTGTTCAGGCGTGAGTAAGGAAAGTTATAAGTTCACATGGTTTGCACTCAGAGGTGACAGATTTAGCATTGCTTTACCAATTCAGTAATTAATTACGTAGGAGAGAAATATTTGTTATTAAAGATATTGGTTTTGTAAAGGTGAGTGTAACAGGCAGACAATAAATTTCAGTTTTTGTAATACAGTTCTTTAAAGGAGAGTTTTCCTTTTCATTCAGCACGTTTAAATTCCAGCATCATATCCTCACGAAAGCCTGTCATTTTCTGATCATATCCTCACGGAAGACTGTCATTTCCTGATTACGTGCGTCGGCGCATTGCGTTAAGAGGAACAAAGTTTAGAATAGTTGGACTTCCCTGCATTGCACTGCGCACGGTTATCACAAGAATTGCATGGTGACTTTTAGACAGTCACGTATGGCGAGTGGCCGGCCGAAGTGGCCGTGAGGTTCTAGGCGCTGCAGTCTGGAACCGCGAGACAGCTACGGTCGCAGGTTCGAGTCCTGCCTCGGGCATGGATGTGTGTGATGTCCTTAGGTTAGTTAGGTTTAACTAGTTCTAAGTTCTAGGGGACTAATGACCTCAACAGTTGAGTCCATTGTGCTCAGAGCCATTTGAACCATTTGAACGGCGAGTGCAGTGGCTTTCCTGCACAACACGCTGGTTAACAGTACACCAAATTAGGCAGTTCTGTGTATTCAACGCAACTTGTGGTACAGAAGGTGTCTCATCACTCCATAACTTACTATCCGTTGACACGTCATTAACTTCGATCGGTGGCAGAAACAGAAGAGCAAATTCAGAACGTAGCTGCGGATCATGAGGTTCCAGATGCTGCACAATCTGATTCTTAAACGGTTATAAGTTTAAAATGGATTACAAAACAAAAGAAAGTCATGGGATGGTCAACTCTCGTGACCCTGCACGAACATAAGCACTACCGACGCACGTGCTTCATGGTCATTTACAGAAACGGCAACCTCGTCAGATGACTGCATGTGTATCACACCGTCATACAAACAGAGTACAGTGCCACATTTGCACCTGGTGGCCAAAATTGGAACTAATTTTTTTCCACGGTAAATCGGTTCTGCGTTAAAGTATTAGCATATCTACCAATTTTGGCTGCCATGTGATAATTACAGCCGGCACTGGAACTCACTGAGCAGCAACACTTTAATTATAACCATATGGTAGTTATCCATTCTCGGCCCTTACATAAAGTTCGGCGCTAGATGTTTGTTAATTTCGTGACACTTTCCCTATGCGTGCTTGCGGAGTTCATTGGCAGATATTTTGGTGTCAAGAAGAGAAAAGTAGATGCCAAATGTCACAAATTCCAGGAGAAACGGACAGTGCACTTTTTTTTACCATGTCACTACCCTCTGGGAAGAAATAAAATAATATGAAAAGGCACAATTTACGAAATGTATTAGTCAATAACAGTCAATGTGGAAAGACAAAATTAGAATATTAATTTCCAATTTGGACATGTATTTGTTTAGTGTTACAGAAATAAACCATGTCTATGCCTATCAGTCATCAAGAGTATTTTTGGACAAACATTTAAGACATGCTTGCTAATGGATTTTGTGGATATTAGTACAGTACATTTCAAACATTCGAATAACCTGCTCTGACCAAAGATCGCCAAGTTACTCCTAACTGCTTGTAGACTATGATTGGTTCAAATGGCACTGAGCACTATGGGACTCAACATCTGAGGTCATCAGTCCTCTAGAACTTAGAACTACATAAACCTAACTAACCTAAGGACATCACGCACATCCATGCCCGAGGCAGGATTCTAACCTGGGACCGTAGCGGTCGCGCGGCTCCAGACTGAAGCGCCTAGAACCGCTCGGCCACAGCGGCCGGCAGACTAGGTTTGCCTGTGTCATTATTGTACGTTGGTACTCTATTCTTTCTCATATTAACATTGGTAAATAATTCTTACCCGTTGTGGACGTATCAGAACAGTGCACCTATTGAACTTGAAGTTAATTTATAATGAACTAACTGCAACCCATAGGTTTTATGGGAGTTTATATCTCCTTGGTGACATTTCAGGACACCTGGTATTCCATCTTCAGATGTTATTTATGTGGCGTGAACATTATTTCGTCGCTAGTGTGGTTGCAGTATTCTGCAACGCATGTGTGTAAGAAATTTACTCTCAAAATCACATGGTTTGCGGCATTACTTTTTGACGTGTCGTGTCGGGAAAGGGATGCTATTAATTTCGGTGCGTTTTCCACCGTAAACATTAACGTCACGAACTCTATAGTTTTGCGAACATCTAGCGTGATGGAATACTTATAGGTCAGCAACTTGTGTTAATCAGTAGAACGAAACACCAGTCAAAGTTGCAAATTTCACTTTTTTTACTCACTCGATGACTAGTTTCGGGTGCGGGATCCATTTTCAAATCTTCGTAACCAAGTCAAAAATGGTATTTCCGAAAATGCAAAAACCATGTCAAAACGAGCAAATGAACAATTACAGTGCTTTAAGTGTTCGTTTGCTCATTTTTGCCACGGTTCTTGCGCTTCCGGAAGTACAACTTTTGACAATGTTACTATGATTTGAAAATGGGTCCCGGCCCGAAACTAGTTATCGAGCGAAAAAAAAAACTTAAATTTGCAACTTTCGCTGAATTTTCTGAGTTTATGTACTAGGAGCGCTGCTGTTTGGTCACGTGACGAAGCGGCCCGCAAGCTTAAGTTTTATGCGAATCGTGACTGAGGCACGGGGACCGCCAACGGCTGCTCATGTGTTGTCTAATTGTAGAGGAATCACATTTCATTCGTAAGTAGAGTCGTTAAAGCAACATATTTTTTTGTATGCGTGAACTACAGTTGTACTGTTTCCTTTTACTGTAGTGGTTTTCTCTCCGTCATTGAACTTAAAATTTCATATTAATGTAACTCCTAAAGTCCTGAGGGTAAACGCTGTGGGAAGATGCAAACCGACTAAACATAGCAAATTCGTTTTCATTTTCGGGCATAGACCAAAGAATAGTTTCGTCAGTCCGTTTTAAGGAAAATGCTGTATCGGAAAACAACCTTTTAACTTCATACACTTGTCTTACTGGTTGCTCTAAACGTATAACAAAAACGAAGGTACATTAACTAGACTAAATTCGTTGTATTCCTGGGCAACATATGTATTAAGACCGGAAATACAATGTGTAGTTGGAATAGACAGGTCCAGCGTAGTGAGACAAGTCTGAATGAAACAGAAAGAAATGGCTGATCGTGTTTTCATGAAGAACCTAGAAAAGTGTTGACCCTTGTACGGGAAGACCGGATTATCCAATAGCGGGAATAGTGCACACTATGAATAAACAGAAATGGTTCAGTATTCAACCTGTAGCATGACAGTTTGAACAGGATAAAGTTGGCTCACTCTCGAATCCGCAACAACTCATATCCATTCAAAAGTCGCGCCAAGCCGATGCAGCTCCGAGAGTGCAGCACCTCTATCAGATCAATTCGGATAACATTTAGCCTTGTAATCACCACGGAACAATATCGTGGGTCTCACTTAGATCCCACGACAAAACAGAGATGCAAGCAGTGTAAACATGTGTATTTGGCACCGCCGAGATAGAAGAAGATCCAAGCATCGTCGGATAAGGGGACACAGAATTCTTTGAGACTTCCGTAGTGTGTTGCCTATAGATTATAATCGTAAGTGGCACAGTGTCGTGTCAGCAGGAATATCGTGACGCTTTACGTGACGTAGCTGAATCTGACCAAGAGGCTGCTCGTACTTTATGGCGAAGCCGCAGATCCTTCGTAGATATTTCCTTATGAGGTACGTTTCTTATTGAGGGCTGTTGATTTGCGACATATTTTCGGTCTGCTGTGACGCATTTTATGCTTTGGTACCAGGTAACCATCACCTTCATAGCAAGCAGCGTAACGTTTTCACAAATATGTTATTCTATACTACCTGCCCCTGATACACAACAAAGACAAAGATAATAGTCGTATTGCTATTGCTGGAGTTTTTATTTCAGTGTTCGAGATGTAAAGCTCGAGAGTAATTCGGACTTATCCAAGATACCAAACATGTTGCTGCACTTTTTGGCCTCTCATCAGTGGGTTTGTTTGTTTATATTCCTTCTGTGTAATTGTTCTTACAAGGAGGGGGGCCTGTTTACATGAACTCTTGGCACATAGTATTTACATTTGTGAAAGGAGTGATTATTAAGTGAGAGAGGTTTCATGCCCTCTTTTGCATGTCTCCTCTCATTTTCACCAACTTTATTAATGTTCTGTGTCATCGAGCGGTAGTTACAGACCGAATAAGGTTACTGTAATGAGAGTATTTGTACTGAGAGCTCAAAACATACTTTTCACTTCATTCCTAAACATGTTGTTTTACTTCCGCGGGTGGTGTGGGCGAGGCGAGCATCGTAGGACGCTGCGCACTGCGTTTCTGGTTGGGAGCTGCACTCCCCTGAATTCTGTGGGGCTCGTACAATAGGCTTAAGCGCCTGGCAGAACGACTGACGTCGGTCGAGTTTCACCTGTTGTATGCAGGGCAAAACGACCTGCGAGACGTCTGAGTGTCGCCGCTGTTTTTGTGTTTACCGTTCCGACGCGTCCGGAACGAAGATTCCTGTCACCGACTGACTGCATTGTTCTCATGATGCTGAGAATACTTGTGGACTGTGCCCTACTGGGTGCGACCGTCTGGCACCGGATGGCCGATGGTCTAGGCAGGTTGTTTTCATAGCCGGTCAAACGGCACGTTCAGTGCCCTCAGATGAATAGCAGATGCATGATTGGTCAACTTCGGCTAGTTTGACGTCATAAAGCCCTGCTCGAAATTGTAGGGAACAGTCCCTATTGGCGCGAATGATGTTCTGGGGCAATGTGGGGAATTTTGGTATCAGAACTAAAAGGTGATTTGCAGTTTATCGAGGAGAGTAGGGAGTAGAGCAATGTTGGCTTCGCTCTGGTGTTGCGCAGGCACTGGTTTCGGGATCTGATATTCCCCAAGTCAACGGTCTTGCGACTTGGTTGCTCGTTTTCGGAAGAACTTAGAATTCTAGTGCAGCCTTCGCGGCCAGGGGTTGACACAGAGCCGCTGCTTGGCAGAAGTCGGAGCCTGCATCTTCAGGACGCTGCCTACCGCCGACGTTCTGCAGATTTCAGTACTGGTACAGTATTTTGTGGCTTGGGCATTGTAGGACCTTATAAATTTTATACTGAATCTCTCAGCAGCACACGTGCTCACTTTGCCGCAAGTCCACCTACTTTGTTTCTCCTTGTGATCCCATTTGAGCTCTCACTACTAATTGCGACATTGCTATATAGGCGGGAGGTTAATATTTGATTCATTAGGACCTCCAATATTTATCGTCACTCTATTGCATCATAGAGAGTAGGAGCCCCTTGTTCTTGAGCCAACTCTTGTTCTCATAATAGTTCAACGTACCCTATCCTTTAACCTACTGTGTATGTCGACAATCATGTGCATTTATCTTCTGATATATAATAAATATCATTGTAATATTTAATCCACATGTAATTTTGTAGATATAGGCAGAATCCAATTTCCTGTTGTTTGTTATGATAAAGTTCTCTTTTTTGAGTAGATTACGATTTTTATTAAATTATTGTGAGTGTCCACACCTAATTTTACCAAGTAGCAGGGTACACCATCATTTCCCTCCATTACCGTTGTGCACATAATTAATTAACTGGTAGATAAGGATTGGATCGAGTGCATGTCTCGTTCGCATGCAAAATTCGTCTGAATTAAAGAGGTACAAACTCTTCTCCACCCCAGCACCTGGCAAGTGTGAATGATTTTACTTTAGCAGGCATACAGTACGAGTTGACGCATATATCGCTGAGTGTAATCATTAATATTGTTCACTTACTGTGTGTGTAAAGTTCTTAGTTTTGTAGTAAATTTGGAAAGGAGATATACTATCTTTCTTTCTTCTTTTTTGTTTGTTTTGTTTTTACATACAAATCTCACATGCAGCTGTTACTTGTTTATCTACTACACAATCTACAGCCTTTTATCTGCAAACAACACTTCAGTGGGAACCGCTGTCTGACGTGGTATTTGGGGTTTTTCTTACGGTTTCTGATGTTGTGGTATTTTTCCCCTTGCTTGTGTCGAGTTTATATGCTTTCTTCTTCCGTTGTTTATGTGATGTATGCATTATGTATGTTGTGTACTACGTTAAAAGATATCAGCAACACTATTCCAAAGTATACTACAGAACGAAAACCATCAGACATATCGTAAATGTACAACATAAATGTGCTTTATCCGCCGGTAGCCGGGTATTGGTACGCAAATCGGAGTTCAAAAATGGTTCAAATGGCTCTGAGCACTATGGGACTTAACATCTATGGTCATCAGTCCCCTAGAACTTAGAACTACTTAAACCTAACTAACCTAAGGACATCACACAACACCCAGCACCCAGTCATCACGAAATCGGAGTTCGACGAAAAACGCAGGAAGCCGGCAGAAGGTAGAGCCAACTGCGGAAGCGTAACCCAAACTAGCGGTAGGCAAGCAAAAAGTGACAGACAGACTGTGGAAGAGGGACCATGTTAAAGACCTACAACCTAATCGACGACGATGTCCTAAACGAAGCCTTCGCCACAACGATGAGAACAAGGCCAAGGCCAGTTGAGAGACAAATGCAAGGCGCGATCAAAGAGAGAAACCAGGTGACGAGCTAGGTAGTTATCAAGCAGTCCTAGACCAGTGAAGATAGATCCTACTTCACCGAGCGCGAACAGTGAACTGATCTTTCTTTCATTATTGTGATTTCACTCCCCTGCCCCATATGGGCAGGGGAGGGCTGGTAGCGGTACAATTCGCCGCTTTACAGCCAGGTGATACATTTAACATAAAGAGGAAAACGAGACACATAAAAGCCATTAAAGGGGGCATGAGAACGTAGTAAGGGGATAAATAAAGCACTCCGTCTTCAGGCCACGAGTGGCCTACCGGGGCCATCCGACCGCCGTGTCGTCCTTAGTGGAGGATGCGATTAGGAGGCGCGGGGGGTCAGCAAACTGCTCTCCCAGTCAGTATGATGGTATTCTTGACCGAAGCGGCTACTATTCGGTCGAGTAGTCCCTGAATTGGCATCACGAGGCTGAGTGCACCCCGAAAAATGGCAACAGCGCATGGCGGCCTTGATGGTCACCCATGAAAGTGCCGACAGCGCTAACTTCGGTGATCTCACGGGAAGCGGTGTATCCACTGCAGCAAGGCCGTTGCCTCAGGGGATACATAAGGCGTTACAATATACACTTACACGGAGACTTTCATGTGTGACAATTAAAGACCGGCTCTGCGATCTGTGGCTGTCTACATACCAGCCATCTGAAACGCTATTTGCCACCGTGGCAGAAGTGCGGCTGTTGCCAAGCGCGCACAGCACTGCGCGGATCTCATGACCCCTGAAGGCCTACTAAGACCTTCTCCTCTGGCGTGCATTCAACGTCCGCGGCGCCGGGTGATAGATAACGCTTCTGTTCACTGAATGGAACCGTATGCGAACAAATGTAATATATTGGACTTTTAATAATCGCTCTTCCCACAAATGTAAATATTTTGTGCCAAATGCTCATATAAGGCACTGAGAGGTTAACATGTAACAAAAAAATTTGCAAAAAGGAAATCAACAAATAATTCCACTGTTGGTAGCAAAACAGTCCGGAGCTCGTGGTCGTGCGGTAGCATTCTCGCTTCCCACGCCCGGGTTCCCGGGTTCGATTCCCGGCGGGGTCAGGGATTTTCTTTGCCTCGTGATGACTGGGTGTTGTGTGATGTCCTTAGGTTAGTTAGGTTTCAGTAGTTCTAAGTTCTAGGGGACTGATGACCATAGATGTTAAGTCCCATAGTGCTTAGAGCCATAGGTAGCAAAACAGAATTTCAGAACTGTGTCTCTCATAAGGCGGAATTCCTCTTCACAACTAGGGAAATTGTCGAATTATCGTGTCTGGAGCAAATAAGAAGTCATTCCAAAATGCTTCTAGTCCGCCGCTCGTGGTCTCGCGGTAGCGTTCTCGCTTCCCGAGCACGGGGTCCCGGGTTCGATTCCCGGCGGGGTCAGGGATTTTCACCTGCCTCGAGATGACTGGGAGTTTGTGTTGTCCTCATCATTTCATCATCATCCAGGAAAGTGGCGAAATTGGACTGAGCAACGGTTGGGAAATTGTACGGGCGCTGATAACCACGCAGTTGAGCGCCCCACAAATCAAAACATCATCATCATCATCATCATCAAAATGCTTCTATACAATTAACACAGCCTGCAGGACCGCACTGTGCGGCCACATCAGGAACGTTCTCAGTACGTCAGAGTGGTGCTGTAGCACCGTACGCGTACATGTACAGAGGGTGTCCGATCGGCCTTCTCCTGTTTGTGACAGCAAGAAGCCACACGGGGCGCGCGGTCGCGAAGCGGCGGGTTCGGTCGACAGCGCAGGCCACCGCCAGGTGGGCTCGGGCCGGAGCTGCCCCCCTCCTATTGGCAGGAAGCCGCCGGCTGCAGCTGACAGCTCCTCCCTCGTCGTTTGCTTCCAACGCTGCCTCCAAATTGGCCGGCCAAGTCGGCTAGCTGCCTGCGAGACCACGTCAGGCAGCTCGAGCGCAGAGCTAAGGGGGTACTGAAGTACTCCTCACCACTAGCTGCCAACAGGAGAGTGTACTCAGATGCTGCAAGGTGTGTGTGTGTGTGTGTGTGTGTGTGTGTGTGTAATGTTATAGATAACTTCCTTGTTTTCGTATGTCTTAGGGATTGCACTTAATATCTGTATCGTTTAGATATGCGCGTGCAGTCACGTCAGACACACTACATTGCCCAAAGACTAATTCGGTCATCATTTCTCTGCGAATATGCGCGGGTTTTAAGTGTTGATCGCGAGCAAAGGAGATAGGGAGTTGTAATTATTTTACTGATCTAATGGAAGGTATTATCATCTGCGTTAAACGAGACGGATTTACTAATATATTTTGAGAAGATTGGGATTTAAGGTAATGAATAAACCTATTTTGCTTTATGCGGCAGTATTTAGTTAGGCATTCTCGGTTCAACACAAACGTCCGAATCAGGTATTTTTTCGTACTATTACAAAATTTGGTCCCATGTAAAGTTAGTGGCCTTGAAATGACGAAAAGAGTTTAAACATTAGTATGAGGACTCCTGTATTAGAATACACTTTCTTGTTGAGTTACATTTATGCACTTCTCCAGTGCCAATCTTACATAATTAAACTTCATAACGAGATATAATCTTACTGCTTGCTAAGCCTCCATCGGTGATGGAATGGTTTCAAGATATTTCTTGAGATAATTTTTCTTTAGTAAAGTTTCTTGTCTAGAGACAAACTCAGATTACATTTTTTTTGAATATTTTATCTTGTATCTGTTGCAAGTTACCGGTACCGTTCTTTTTTCTTTATAATAAACTGTCCCAGCCGCAGTGGTTGAAAGTGCTGTAGAGTGGCCCGTGCTCCTCGCCACCTACAGCTGACTCCCGTGGAGTAAATAGTCTGATGATGACCAGGACGATAGCCAAAACCGGTCATCAGTAAATTACGATAACATTTTTATGCGGTTGGGACTGTTTCGTTATATAAAACACCTCAGATTATTCACGTCATCATCCAGCTCCCATTACCTGATAAAAATTGTTGTATATGAAAGGTAAATTTTATGATAAGCAAGTTTAAACATCATGCATTTAACCGTAGGACGCCCAAGCCTTATTTTCTAACTTAGATGCCTAAGGGGGGGGGGGGGGGGGGGGGAGGGTTCGGCGAGCCCACAGGTATTAAATAAGTTTACTGACGAAAAATTACAACTTTCAAAATGGTTTATGTATTTTAACTAAGGCACTGGTTTATATATGTTGTTCATTGATATAAATATTGGATTGAGTGAATAAAAAATTGACATATTACAATACAAAATACAGATCTGTTCATATACAATAGACTACTCTGAGCCCTTAACTTCAAGGCAAGAGACACACTTCACAATCTTTTGTAAATGTGTGTTACACACATGTTTATGACACTGTTCACAATGCTGTTTTGGTTTACTTAGATTGCTGTACTTCTGCTTCTTTGTTTTACCTTCTCTTACACAAATATGGCACCGACCTATCCCTGCAGAAGGCTGACGTGCTACCATTGTCACTTCTTTGATTTTCTTTTGTAGAATAGTCTCCATTGATTGAACAACTTGGTTAGATAACCCTTTTGCATTGGCACTTCTTTCTTCTACCTGCAATTTCAGTAGTTCAATCCCAGCTTGCAGAAGATAAAGTTTCCAATTGTTGTGTTCCTTTTCATTCCATCTTGGATGTTGCTGGATGAATATGGTGGTAGCATTGATAGCACAAATGTAGATGAGACAGTAAGATACAGATAGAGGTCATCTCTTTGTTCCTCTCTTGCAGGTGTACATACGCGCCATTTGATCAATGGTATCAATTCCACTTTTAGTGGAATCATAATATGCATTTATCTTATCTTATTCTTCTCTCCTCCAACAGTGCCTTTATCTTGGTGCATTGTTGGCAACATTACTAAGTTTTTACTTGGTTTCTTTTTTGCTATGTAGGACATCAAAATTACTGGAGGCCTACCTATTGATGGGTCTGTGAACAAGAGCATTGATGAATATAGCTCTCGATTTGACGTGTTCTTCATTATGTCTGGAATATGCTTCCTGTTTGAATGGAGAATTCCTACTGTAGTATCTTTTTAGTCTAGGTATAACTCTTCCGCCAGATTCACCGATGTGTAGTATCGGTCTGTAGTAATATTTCGACCAGTATTTTTCACAGGTGCAACCAGACGGATCATGACAGCTGCTGAACCCCGTTCTTCTTTCGGCAAATTCTGAACATTACCTTCATAGGTTTCCATATTCAAGACGTATATGTCAACTGCATCAGACATCATGCCTATAAGGATGCCATACTTGCCCGGTTTATCCTTCATAAATACTTTGACAGGGCAGCACCCTCTAAACAAGCTGAGCATATCAATGGTGGGGTGGACCGCTGGTTTATACAGTAGTGGAAACCTATCATTCACTTTGTTGAAAACATCACCGATTGCTGTGAACTTGTCTGCTTCCCTTCTTAGCTGGCAGGTACTTTTATTATCAAACCTTATGATTGCAATAAGTTCCTTGTAACGTTCTCTTGCCATAATACCCTTGTAAACTGGCCGATCCATTAGGTCTGACCAAAGATTGTGTACACTGACAGAATTGTCCTTATTTGCCCCCATAAGTATCAGGATTCCTATAAGGCATACAATTCTTTCTCATTAGTCAAAGTAACATTTCGCCTAACTGCCTCTTCATTTGAATGTTTTACTATGCCAGGTGTAAGAAGTAACTTAAAGGCTTCTCCAGGTGAATGGCCAACACCAGCTGGAGTTACTCCTGCCTGCTCTCTTACTATATTAGCAACAGACGTCCAAGGAATTCTAGGCTGTGTGGTTACGTACCTTCTTCCAGACTTGGCCACAATAACATCCTGATGGTCACTGCCTGAAGCTACGTATCTTCACCTTCTCTAACATCCACATCACTTTCCCGATCTGAATCATACTCCATAACACCATCCTCATATTCACTTTCAGTCCCCGAGTCAGAATCTTCATCTAAAATTTCATTCAGAACTCTTTCTAAAGACGAGTCACGTATTCTTTCAGCTATTATAAGTTTTGGTGTGAACAGTACTAACTCACAGCACTAACTCACTGCAAGTTTATAAGATAAATTACAGCTGACTGACATCAACAATCACTTCTTCTGAAAGTAAACCGATTGTTGTGAATATCAAGAATACGTACCAACAAGAAATTAACTTGCATTTTTGTAGAGCTGATAAATACGAAATCCAACTAAGGGAAATTTTCTATGGCATGGAAGACTTAGGGGGGGAGGGGGTGTTGACCCCATAGCAAGTTTATTGATTTTTTCTTTCAAAGCGGGAATTTTCTGTAAAATATATTGACACTAACGTTTCATAAAATAGCCAACAAACAATAACTCGAAGGGAATATGTAGTATGAAAGTTACTTGGGCAAAAGCACGGGATATAAAAAAATTGTGGGTTCAACGAACCCCCCCACCCCCCTTAGGCGTCCTAGGGTTCTTGCATTATCGCTATTGTTTATAGTTGTTAGCAGCTCAGAAACTGAGTCACGCCTTTCCTACTTTCCCTACGAAATCAGTTGAACTGCGTTTTACACACGTAAGCGAGATATACGAGAATTAAGTTTTCAGTTTATACATCTACATCTACATCTAAATCTACATCCATACTCCGCAAGCCACCTGACGGTGTGTGAGTACCTCTATTGGTTCTCCCTTCTATTACAGTCTCGTATTGTTCGTGGAAAGAAAGATCGTCGGTATACATCTGTGTGGGCTCTAATCTCTCTGATTTTATCCCCATGGTCTCTTCGCGATATATACATAGGAGGGAGCAATATACTGCTTCACTAGTCGGTGAAGGTATGCTCTCGAAATTTCAACAAAAGCCCGTACCGAGCTACTGAGCGTCTGTCTTGCAGAGTCTTCCACTGGAGTTTACCTATCATCTTGGTAACGCTTTCACGAGTAGTAAATGATCCTCTAACGAAGCGCGCCGCTCTCCGTTGGATCATCTCTATCTCTTCTATCAACCCTATCTGGTACGGATCCACCACTTTTGAGCAATATCGAAGCAGTGGGCGAACAAGTGTACTGTAACTTACTTCCTTTATTTTCGGATTGCATTTTCTTAGGAGTCTTCCAATGAATCTCAGTCTGGCATCTGCTTTACTGACGATCAACTTCATATGGTCATTCCATTTTAATTCACTCCTAATGTCTTTTCCCAGATGATTTATGGAATTAACTGCTTTCAATTGCTGACCTGCTATATTGTAGCTAAATGATAAGGGATCTTTCTTTCTATGTATTCGCAGCACATTACACTTGTCTACATTGAGATTCAATTGCCATTCCCTGAACCATGCTTCAATTCGCTGCATATCCTCCTGCATTTCAGTACAATTTTCCATTGTTACAACCTCTCCATATACCACAGCATCATCCGGAAAAACCCTCAATGAACTTCAGATGTTATCCACAAGGTCATTTACGTATATTGTGAATAGCAACGGTCCTACGACACTCCCCTGCGGCACACCTGAAATCACTCTTACTTCAGGAGATTTCTCTCCATAGAGAATGACATGCTGCGTTCTGTTATCTAGGAACCCTTCAATCCAATCAAACAATTGGTCTGAGAGTCCATTTGCTCTTACTTTGTTTATTAAACGACTGTGGGGAACTGTATCGAACGCCTTGCGGAAGTCAAGAAACACCGCATCCATCTAGGAACCCGTGTCTATGGCCCTCTGAGTCTCGTGGACGAATAGCGAGAGATGGGTTTCACACGATCGTCTTTTTCGAAACCCATGCTGATTCCTGCAGAGTAGATTTCTAGTCTCCAGAAAAGTCATTATACTCGAACATAATATGTGTTCCAAAATTCTACAACTGATTGACGTTAGAGATATAGGTCTATAGTTCTGCACACCTATTCGGTGTCCATTCTTAAAAACGGGGTTGACCTGTGCCCTTTTCTAATCCTTTGGAACGCTACGCTCTTCTAGAAACCTACGGTACACTGCTGCAAGAAGGGGGCAAGTTCCTTCGCGTAGTCTATGTAAAACGGAACTGGTATCCCATCAGGTCCAGCGGCCTTTCCTCTTTTGAGCGATTTTAATTGTTTCTCTATCCCTCTGTCGTTTATTTCGATATCTACCATTTTGTCATCTGTGCTACAATCTAGAGAAGGAACTACAGTACAGTCTTCCTCTGTGAAACAGCTTTGGAAAAAGACATTTAGTATTTCGGTCTTTAGTCTGTCATCCTCTGTTTCAGTAGCATTTTGGTCACAGAGTGTCTGGACATTTTGTTTTGATCCACCTACCACATTGACATAAGACCAAAATTTCTTAGGATTTTCTGCCAAGTCAGTACATAGAACTTTACTTCTGTATTCATTGGACGCCTCTCGCATAGCCCTCCTCACACTACATTTCGATTCTCGTATTTGCTTCCGCAGCAGTTTTCTAACTCGGTTGTTGTACCACGGTGGCTCTTTTCCATCTCTTACGATCTTGCTTGGCAAATACGCATCTAATGCATATTCTACGATGGTTTTGAACTTTGACCACTGATCCTCAACACTATCTGCACTTGAGACAAAACTTTTGTGTTGAGCCGTCAAATACTCTAAAATCTGCTTTTGTCACTTTTGCTAAACAGAAAAATCTTCCTACCTTTTTTAATATTTCTATTTACGGCGAAATAATCGATGCAGTAACCGCTTTATGATGGCCGATTCCCTGTTCTGCGTTAAGGGGCTCCGGAACGCCCTATACTTGCAATGTTAAAATAACGCTTATAAATTACATCTTTCCACACAAAGTATTTAAGGTAGGAAGTTGAACTTTTTACAGATTATTTATTGGAATATGGGCTACAACTTAACACAGGGATTTTACAGATTTTTAGTTTAGTTATTAAAGATGATTTTCTTTCAATTGTAATGAAAATTCACAACATTTTTTTGCAATTTTTTATTTATATATTCAAAAATATACAGTTTTTTGGAAAAAGGCTGTGTTAAATTATGCAGAAGGTACTGTGTAACATTTACTGAAAGTTTGAAACAAATATGTTTGGTAGATCCTTAGAAAACATGTAATTAGTATGAGAAAATAAAAGTTTTGGTAATCGAGCGACAAAGATTGGATTAACTTTTTAGTGCATTCCAGGTCCATAGGATGGGTTATCTTCATCCTCTGCAAACTCCTCCTCCAGCTTCCTCTTGTTCCTCCTCCTGTTTACTCTTGCTTGTATTTCTAGACTCTTTACAGCTCTGTCTGCAGCCAGAAGGCGTTCCTTGTCTAAAGCAAGCATCGCTCGTACCATGTTAGAACCTATCTTCATTCCCATATTTCTAAATACCTTGCACCTTACAATGTTGCCATCATTGAAAGTCGCAACAGCATCATACACACCAAAGTGAAGTGTTTCTATTCCAACAAATACAGTTTTGGGGATTCTCTACCATATAACACTATTTACACTTTCATTGGGGTTTTGAGTTTTTCCGTGAATACACTTTTTCAACAGTTTAGGTGCTGCTAAGTCTCTGAAAATAGGTTTTATCACCTCCATTATTGCCTGAGGCAGACTATGCTTATGAATGTACACTTCACCAGTTAGCAATCCTTTGTTATATTTACACCAACTGTCTTCTTCTTTGGGACACAAGCCATGTTGGGGATTTTCATCGGTTGAAGAAGTATGAAAAAAAGAGCCCAAACAGCCTTCTTCATTTCTTCGACACTTTGTGTATTTTGCCTAATAGCCATTCCATAATAGTTCTGTAATTTGTCAATTACACTGTCAGTTAACCTTCCCTTCCCATCCAACCCTTTACCATCACTGAGTTTTTGTGTTTTGTACGAAGCTTTCAGTCACCGAAGTCTTGTTCCCATTCGCTTCTGTACGTGTCCAATGCACTCAAATTTCTGCACAACAACATCATCACCATAGGGCTTCAGTCCTTGAACATGTTTGAAACTTTTAGAATCACCGTCACCAAGGTAATTAACATATCGCAATTTATCACACGCCTGAGAACGCTGGAATATACTGGCAACACCAGCCACTTCCATTCCTCCACTACTGCCACTATAGTTAGCTTTGCAATTATTTTCATGTGTACCTTTATATTTTTGTGGACATCTACAATACTTTGATGTTACTGCTACATCTAAACCTTTCCCTGTACAATAAGACTAAAAACAGCCGACCAGTTGCAATGGATAAAGAAATCTTTACCTAGGTTTCAACAGATTTAAATCTGTCTTCTTCAGAAGGCGGCAATTTTACGTTAATATGGATTGATGTATCATCGTCGTTTTTACAAATATCTGCATAGATCCATTTGTCGAAATTAAAATATAGCCCTGAAAATAGGGTTTGTCATGTAAATAAAAATTAGTACATGGATGTTGCAGAGCTCACAAGCGAAGAGATGTGTGTCCCCGTCTATGCCAGGTACCATCGAACGCTGCAGTCAAATCTCTGTTACCATTATTTTTCATTACTGCCTCTTCTACAGCGTTCTTCATAGATTCTATACAGCCATCTTCTACTTTAGACCCTATTAATTTATTATAGGTCGTGAACTTGGTTGTGGGATTTGGAAGATTCATGATGTCACAGAAAATTGCACCTGCAGTAGCACCCTCACCAACTGAACGCAAGGAATAAACAAATCTAATGTTGTGTTCGTAGATTTTGCTACCATTTTCTTCAGTTGCAGTTACTGCAACACTGTTCCAAAAGGTGGTCATGTATGAACACTTACCACATTTCAGTTGTATTTCACTAGCAAGTCCTACGTGCTTTATTATGGAGAGTTCCAGACCAACTTCACTACAATGAATACATCTTACACAGTTTGAAAAAATTCCTTTGAGAACCGACATATCAAATATTTCATTCACATCCGATTCGCCCATAAAACATTCATAGTTTTCACTCATTGAACCAAGCTTCTTCTGTGAAGTATTTTCTTTCCCACTTTGACTGCTATGGGCAGGTGTACTTGAGAGGTTAGGTTCACTCACTTGGTTATCGTCTTTATTGTTTACAGTAATAACACATACCTTTGGCTTTCCAACATTTCTCCTTTTCTTAAAAGCCTTCAGAGGATTTCTAATAACTTTACTTTTACTCATTATTATACTTCAACAAAACAGAGACTCAAGAAACAGAATTAATTACGAATATTTTCGAGATAACAACAGAGTAAATAAACATGAAACAATCGACAATCACACCAGCGATATATATTGAACCATCACAGGTTAGCCACAACACATACTTTATCTCTCATCACTAAAATGTACCTGATGAACACAGACGTTAATAATAACACCATTTGACAGCAGTTTAACAGCACCACAGTGGGTCACGCCCATGTAGAACACATTTCAAAAAAAATTTAAAAATAGTTGTAGTCTTCGGAATTGAATAAATTATATATCTATTAAAAGGTAATAGTCTGCAGATTCAGAAAACGCAAAAAAGTAAAAATTGAACTTTTCATGATTTTGAGCCTTTCCGGAGCCCCTTAACTGATTCAAATAGTTCTGGTCTGTTGGTCACGAGAAGGTCTAATATGTTATCGCCACGGGTCGGTTCTCTGTTTAACTGCTCAATGTAGTTTTCAGATAATGCACTTAAGAAAATTCCACTGGATTCTTTGTCCCTCCACCCGTTATAAACGTTTGAGTCTCCCAGTCCATATCCGGCAAATTAAAATCTACACCCAGAACTATAACATGGTGGGGAAATCTACTAGAAATATTTTCCAAATTATCCTTCAGCTGCTCTGACACAACGGTTGCTGAGCCAGGGGGCCTGTAGAGACATCCGATTACCGTGTTTGAGCCCTCTTTAACCGTGACCTTCACCCAAATTATTTCACATTTCGGATCTCCGTCAATTTCCTTCGATACTTTTGCACTTTTTATCGCTATAAACACGCCTCCCCTTCACTGTCCAGCCTGTCTCTGCGGTATACATTCAAGTCTGATTTTAGAATTTCATTACTGTTTACATCTGGTTTCAGCCAACGTTCTGTCCCTAGTAGGCCTACTACGTGGGCATTGTGATCGTTTATTAATGTGAGAAGTTGTGGGACCTTTCTATAGACATTCCTGCAGTTTACTATTACCACATTAATAATGTTAATCCCTGTTGCGTTTTGCCTACTACTACCTTGTCGCGTCTCAGGAGGCGTCTTGTCGAGCCTAGGGAGGGAAATCTCTAACGTAAAAAACCCACATGTTTCAAAGGTTCAATTAACAATGCGAAATAGAATTATTCTCATTAAATTTCAAAGTCTTTTTTCTGGAAGTGACAATGTTGGTTCAAACAGTGCTTCTTTCATTTACATTCGCACAGTTACATTTACTTCTCATTCTCACACACATGTTTAATTCTTTACTGTAAACGTTAAGTTTGCTTATACAAGCATTTCTTTACTATGAATGGCAATCTCCTGTAAGCAACAGGTTACATTCATGAAAACTATGCATTCAGAAAGATACAATCCAGCAGTAAAGCAAAGAGTTTCATATTCACGTAATGTTCCTTATGTATTTTATTTATTAAGATGACTTTCAACGTAGAAAGCGTGGCAAAGGGAGGAATGAAGTGCTGGGTAACTGCGACTATGGATGTTTAGTCCTGAGAAATTAGTGTAAAATATTTTCCTTATATTTTATAAATTTTTTAGGTGCGTCAATAGTTGGTTGGAAGAAGCACCCATCCAGACGCCCGAGATTCCTTCTTTGGCCCATGAGCTCTAAGCAAGGATCCATACAACCAGTACTGAAGCAAAATGGGTAGAAATGATGGGAGACACCCCATCAGCTGCCAAAGGAGCAAGACACAGAGAAAGCTGAACTATCTTGCTCGCTGTAACAGAACTGAGTAAGTGACTAGGTCACACTGCAAGACAACGTTCGATGACATTAAAAAAAGAGGAAAAAAGAAAAAAAAACACACAGTAAAACACTAGCTAAGCACTTGCGTAAAATATAGTCGGATAAACTGACTACACTTTTAGTAATGAGCATTGCGGTACGCATTTTCTTTGAAATGAACCAGCTATGCTTTCATGAAAAACATGTTACAGTCAATTTTGGATACTAAAAACAACACAGAATGGTCACAAACCAACATTCACCGTCAGTGACATAGCTAACCGTTCTCTACATGCCCAGATAGTAATCCAAAAATAGTACACGTAAAAAGCAAATAGCGAACTAGTGAGTTCACAATTAGTATTAATTAGCTTGGTGACATTTACGATTATGTCAATGGGCTCTTGTAACAAAGTATGTCTGGTCTTAGAAGCACTAGCTGCATCATGAACTAGGCTTCCGTGCAAAGTGGGAACCTAACCCCACTATAATTAAAGAGGCACTACATGTAATTAACAATTAAATGCAATCAATATAATAATAAAATGCTCCTTAAGCTACTCAGGCACCACAAAGTAAGCATAATTCTTAGTGTATTACATCACGAAATAAGGTTAAGGGTCGCCACTGAGAGACGAGGACGACAACAGGTACACGTCCTTTGTTCCCTAGTAAGTCAATTAAATAACGGTGGAGACACCCAAGATAGTCAACGTCAACAAGCAGAAAACAATTTCATCCAACAAGCCACAACACCCTCGCGTTTTTAAAAGCAGTGGAAATGCACAACAGCAATTCTGAGACCGCAGGTCAGAGACACGTCATCCACAGGTTACAATAGAAACACACGAAACCCGTAGCACGAACAACGGTGATTCTCGTAAATACGTAGATATATTTACAATTAGGAACAACGAGATTACAGCAAACAAAAATTCAAGTAGACAAATACAATACTGGGTTGGATACAGCTCTGAAAAACAACATGTTCTCTGATAGGCCACTAAGTGGACATTTAACGAACACTGATGTCTCCTATCTCAGTTTGGTAACTGGTACTGCGCTTAAAACACAAACGCAATACTGTCCTGTTATCCTCTCGGAACATGCAAATTATTTTTTTGTCAGTAAACATACTACTGTTTCATGACTAAGATACTGAATCAACCAGATTACAAACAGTAGCTACTCCGTCTTAACACAGGCTAATACAACACAAGAGACAGCCAAATTATGCGGCACTATCCTTACCATGGTTGGGCTAGAAGACAAATATGAGATGTGTGGCTCGTTACCGATCACATGTCACAGTGGAACCACTCCCAGTGGAGCTATAACCAATTCCCGAACGTATGATTCCAACAAACGAGAACATACAAGCCAATGATCCTACAGAGCTATTCTGACAACAGCTTGTGGTGCCGACCACACTTCCGACTATTTTGACTAAACCCTACTCGCATGTCACAGTGAAACGATTCCCCAAGGAGCTACACTGTATTTGTGAACGCACGACACAAAATAGATCAGGAACATATAAGTTTTCTAGTCTTCATACAAAATCCTCTGCCAGTTGCATGTGAATTGCAAGCTACCAGCAACAACTGTAATCTGATGCTGTTGAAAACTAACAAAGGCTACAGAGTACTTCCACATTTCAAAGTAAATCCAATAACTTGACAGCATACTGAGCCATGGCTGGATCATGCTATGCGCTGGATTAAACCTTCGTTGCGATTCTGTGTTTACTCTCACGCGGTTATCGCGATTATGCTGGTATCCTCTCCTTCCGCGGGTGGCAGCAGCGGTGTGTATCGATATTTGCACCTTGGACTATCTTTGACCTGGCGTTTATATTTTCTGGCTGAGCGGTGTGCGACCAGTCGGTCGGCTGGCGTGGAGCAGCGAGGAATTCTCGGTGGGGCGTAATTTGGCCGGTGTCGGAGGGTGTGGAGCTGTTCCCATTGCTACGAGGTTCGTGGTTCACCGAACCTGGACACGAAGGTTGAGTGTTGATTTAATCTACCAACAAGTCAAGACTGTTCACATTGTGTCTTTTGGAGTTCGTTGACGACTGTTGTGATATTCCGGCGAGCAACAACGTGGTTTTCAAGTTGGAAAATTCCAGCCACCCTCCGGTGGAGTTTCACTGTGTTTCGTTATTTGAACTGAACTGCACCAGCGGAGTCTTCTGCCTTGTGGCCGTTAACATTCCGGTTACCTGGCCTGGCCGTTGACGTAAATTTCAGGCAGTGTAGTTTCCTCAATGTATTGCTGCTGTCCAGCAAGGTGTGTAGTTTTACAGCTCCATGTATGATTGGTTGTTCTGTGGTTCTGTTGTTCTGTTGAACTTCCTGTTGTGCCCTGGTCGGGTGAAGTGGAAGTTATCTTGTCGGTGAGTCCGTTGACGGTCGGTTGGTTGGGTTGTCACCGGATCGTGAATGGTTGGCCCGACTGCCTGTCTCACCTAAGCGAGCGTTAGTGTTTGAATTCCAGGGCCGACACTCGAACACCTGAGCGCCCTTGGGTGTAATGCCCTACTTCTTTTTAATTTGTTCTTGCTGTTTGTACTTGTATTGCTTCTAGCCGATTTTGATTAAATTAGAGTTGTTTTGCTTTTAAGGCCTTCAACTTAGTTTAAAGTACTGTTTCACGTAAGCCCTTTGGCATTTTAATATTGTAGGATTTTAGGTCTTGGTCCTTCAGCCGATTTTCAGTTGAGTTGTTCGCTCTTAAGACCATCAGCCTAAATTAAAGAACTGTTTTACGTACGGTCTTTAGTATTTAAAAAAAATTTATGTTGTGGAGTTGTAAGTGTTAGGCGTTCAGTCGATTTGAATTTTGCCGGCCGCGGTGGTCTAGCGGGTCAGGCGCTCGGTCCGGAACCGCGGGACTACTACGGTCGCACGTTCGAATCATGCCTAGGGCATGGATGTGTGTGATGTCCTTAGGTTAGTTAGGTTTAAGTAGTTCTAAGTTCTAGGGGACTGATGACCACAGATGTTAAGTCACATAGTGCTCAGAGCCATTTGAACCATTTGAACCGATTTGAATTTAACTTGTTTACTTCAGCTTAACTAAAGAACTGTTTTATGATCAGACTTTCCTTTTAATGTTAAGTGACTTGCCTTTGGCCGTTTAATTTAAAAACGGCTTTCAGCTGGTAATTAAGTCCCAAAGATTAAAGCTGTGTGTTAAAAAAATTTTTTGGGGCTCTTGTAATGTTTGATCATATAATAAAGTTGTATGTTCGAGTGTAACTGACAGCTACTTATTTTGAGTCCCTTTCCACAATTTTTAAGTTACGTGTCCTGTCCTGAGGATTAGCGGGGTGTCTCACATACAGTAAAATTAAAAATCGCTTTCACATTCAACCATGTACAGTTGCGGTAGTGCTTAAATTTCTCATCTAAATAGACTGCTACCGAACACTTCAAACACTGAAAGGAGAGAATAAGTCTCTGATTTGGTGACCAAATGTCCTAGGTTCCTTGGCCGAAATACACTCCCGATTTTATTTTGATTAATAATCATCACTGGCGGGGGAAGACAATGTCCTTTTGAAAGAGGGCAGAGGAGCGAACGGAGGTTCAGGGCACGCTCTTGTCCTCGTAGTAGGAATAATCAGAACTGATCAACGGGATGAGGATGCAGAAGAAAACCACTGCATTAAAGACACATAACGCGTGTCCACAGGACATGTGACCTGTAATTAGCGAAGGATTCCGGAATAATCCTTCATTCGGATTTTCGGGATGGAACTGGTGAATGGGAAGTGACCATGAGAAAATCACTGAATAAAGAACGGAAGAATAACGTTCTGCGAATCGGAGCGGGTGGCGAGTGGTAGGGACGCTAGAAAATCTGCAAAAGGAAATCAAAAGTCTCAATCTAGATACAGTAGGGGTCAATGAGGTGAAATGGAAAGAGGACAAGGATTTCTGGTCAGATGAGTACAGGATAACATTAACAACCGCGTAAAATGGTATGGGTATCGGATTCGTTATGAATAGGAGAGTAGAGGGGAAATTGTGGCCGGCCTGTGTGGCCGAGCGGTTCTAGGCGCTACAGTCGGGAACCACGCGACCGCTACTGCCGCAGGTTCGAATCCTGCCTCGGGCGTGGATGTATGTGATGTCCTTAGGTTAGTTAGGTTTAAAGTTCTAGGGGGTTGATGACCTCAGCAGTTACGTCCCATAGGGCTCAGAGCTATTTGGGAAATTGTGTAACTGTGAACAGTTGAGTGATAGCGTTGTCGTTATCAGAAACGACAGCAAACCAACACCGACAACGATAGTTCAGGTATACATGCTCACATCACAAGCTGAATATGAAGAGATAGAGAAAGTGTACGAGGGTACTGAAAGGTTAATACAGTATGTACAGGGGGATGAAAATCTAACTCATCGGGGACTGGAATGCAGTTGTAGGGGAAGGAGTAGAAGAAAAGCTTAGATTATGGGCACAACCAACGAGAAAGGAGAAAGACTGTCCTGCAATAAATTTCAGCTAGTAATAGCGAATGTGCTTTTCACGAATGACGAGAAAAGGAATAATACTTCGTAAAGGCCAGGTGATACGGGAAGATTTCAGTTTGATTGAATCATGGTCTGGCAATGATTCCGAAATCTGACACTGGATTGTAAGGCGTACCGAGGAGAAGATATAGAATTAGATCACAATTTAATTATGACGAGCAGTAAGCTGAAGTTTAAAAGACGGGTCAGGAACACTCAGAGTGCAAAGAATTGTGATACGGAAGTACTAAGGAATGAGGAGTTAGTCTAGAAGTTCTTTAAGGCTGTAGATAAAATATAACCTGTAGGCAGTACAGTTGAAGAGGAGTGCACATCCCTAAACCGGGCAATCACAGAAGTTGGAATGAAAAACACAGGTACAATTAAGATATCTGCGAAGAAGCCAAGGGTAACAGAAGAAATACTTCAGCTGACTGATGAAAGAAGAATGTAAAGAAAATGTTCATGAAAATTTAGGAATAGAAAGAAAAAGTCGCTGAGTAATGAAATAAGTAGGAATGGCAGTGAAGCTAAGACGAAATGGCTGCATGAAAAATGTGAAGAAATAGAAAAAGGAATATTGTCGGAACGACTGACTCAGTATATATGAAAATCAAAACAACCTTCGGTGATATGAAAAGCAAGGGTGGTAGCATTAAGAGTGCAATGGGAATACCACTGTTAAATGCAGAGGAGAGAGAGGATAGGTGGGAAGAATAACTGAAAGCTTCTATGAGGGAGAAAATTTGTCTGATGTGATAGAAGAACCAGCAGGAGTCGATATAGCACAGATAGCGGATCCGGTATTAGAATCAGAATTTGAGAGAGCTTTGGAGACTTAATATCAAATAGGGACGAAGGGACGGGTCACATTCCATCAGATTTTGTAAAATCGTTGACGGAGGTGACAGCAAAACGACTACTTACGTTTATATGTAGAATGTATGAGTCTGAGAATATACCATTTGACTTTCGGAAAAATATCATTCATACAACTGCGAAGACTGCAACAGCCGACAAATGCGAGAATTATCGCACACTCAAGTTAACAGCTCATGCAGCAAAGTTGCTTACAAGAATAATATACAGAAGAATTTTACAACAAGATAATGCGCCATGTCACAAGGCCAGGAGTGTGATGGTGTGGTTCAAGGAAAACTGTGGCGAGTTCAGTTGATGTGCTGGCCCTCCAGCTCGCCATTTTCGAACTAGATCGAACACGTCTGGGATGTTTGAAATGTGTACGGACATGACACTGTGTCATATCCTGAGAGATGAAGCTAATAGCGCAAATACCGAGTCGACTGAAGAGATATTTGGTGAAATTGTGGTATTTGTGGTGCAAAGTTATCTCTCAGAAGGGTAAGTCACGGAATGCAACATTTTCCAGTCGCAGTGTAATACGAAATTTTGGGACATGGCTTCTTCAAGGAGAATGGCTCTGACTGGCAGCGTGGTTTGCTACGTATTATTGCTTTAGTTCTGAGAGTTGAAAATCTTACTAAATTACCAGCCTCCTAAAGTGGACGACTCTCTTCGGAAATTAAAGTAAGCTGTAAGAAAGTTTCCCAAAGTTAATTATGTTTAGATACGTAGTGAATATTATAGTCAAGTGTTATTGTGCTACTTTTGAAAAAAACAGTAGCTATTCAAAAGCGTCGTAAATTAAATTTCCCATTGTCACTTACTGAATCCTGTTTATCAGTCATAAATTTGGTAAATGTTGATGCGCAAAGTAAAATGATTTTAAGTATCGAATTAAAGTTAAGTTTCACTCTCAATTAAGATCTTTGTAAGTTCGAGTTAAATTCAAAGGCAATTGTTACTATTTAAACATCTGTTATTGTGGTCGGTTTACCAGCTTGATGATCATTAAATTTGCTTTAAAGTAACTTCACTGTTTTTAAACAATGAATTTCAGTAGCTTCACAAATGAAAGACATAAAGGTGGTCTTCATCACGCTTGCTCAGTTTGTGTGCTCCTTTTCTCGAGGTAAAGAACAGTTTGACTATAGCTAATTAACTTGTTCCTTTAGAGATGGCGACCGCAATCTTCGTAGAATAAAATTTCTTTCAGAGGGGTTGTCCTATGCTAGGTTACACTAGCTCTCTTCGTGATTCCAAAGTACATGCTGCGGTACTGAGGGGAAAACCAAGTTGTAACGAATACTATTCGAGTAGGCAGTGCAGTGCAGTGTAACTTATCTGTGTACCATAATTATAAAACGGATCTTTTATTGTCATTACGCTCTGAAAAGAAGTCAGTGTTGCCTTCTGATTGCCTTAACCAGCACGTATATTCAGTTTTAGGTTATATATAGTTAGTATAAAAAATGGTTTTAAACGCATACAGTTGATTGTTTATAACATGCAGATCAGAAGCCATTTTTCTGCTCAGTGAGATAAGTTTTAGCGTTTCTGGAAACAGTGCGTGTCACGAACAGCAGTTTCTGGGACTTCACACGCACAGACCAGTCACGGTCCTCCCTGCAACAGAAACGGAAGATCGAGCAGCCGATTTGCAAGCATGAACGTATTAACCGGTCTGTGGTTTACAGACGTAAACAGTTTGATTCTGAACAGTATTTGAGTACTGTTGCAGTCAAAAGCAATCAAGTCAACTCGAAGTAGCTATTTTCGCACTTAAAGAGTTTAGTCCCAAGTACGAAAAATCCGTTGGTATGAATCTACGCAATCAGCTTCTTAAAAATTTTTACGGACAGGTCACACGGAAATCGACACCCACTTTCATATGGCCATAAAATTATTCGCTGAAGTTAAAGCGACAACAGAAATGTGAGCTCCAACAGAGATAAATTCACCAGAAAGGAGAAGAAATCGATTGTGGAAACTGAATACGATGAAGCAACAGATGAAACCGTTTAGTTGAATCAGTTCGGTCCGATGTCTTATGGAGTGAAAGACATCTAAAGAACGAGTAGATGTTGTTGTCAAACGTAGCAAAACTAGTTGTTGCGAATGCAGCTGTGAAAAAAGTGTGAAGGGCAACATGAAGTAGTTTTGCAAAGTTAAGTTGACTGTAGCGCATATGGGAAAACGCAGATGAAATACAACTGGACTGATGAAGTATGAAAGCTCAAACAAAAGGAAAGTGTTAGAAATGGAAGACGTTCTTCAATATCAGTCGAAAGATGAGAACAGTCTTTCCAATGAATAGCAACCTGAATAAGAATTTAACGATCTTGCATTGTAGAACCAATCGTTAATAGGTGACTCAGATAAACATCTTATCATATCACCGTCATTGCAACCGTTGTCATTATGACCGTATCAAGTACAAAATCAAATAGAAGAAATGAAAAATATAAAATGAAAAAGAGAGATGAAACCTCCATATAAATCACCACTGGAAACAGGATTTTTCTGGTATGACCAAGCACTTGAGCAGTATTTGCTGTGGGAAAGCCATGCAGATTGTTGTAGACTAATAGTTGCACCCACTGAGAATCACATACCACGTATTTAAGTTTTAATGTAAGGGGCAGTAAAATGAAAACGAGACAGATGGAGAAAGTAAATAATCTGAGACTAGATTAACAGTGCCTTCATCGAAAAATGTTTGCAATTGCCTTGAGAATCATGACCGTGTGCAGGCATCCATCTCTTCGTCTAAAGCAAATCGATGACAACTAATGTCTTTCTTGAGGGCTCAGGTAATATATATGTCGCCCCGTGAGAGGATATTTAAGGAATTCCCAGCAGTGTAGTCGAATCAACCATAGCAACACGTGGGCCTGATTTGCTTTGGACGAAAATAAGCACACTTGTGCTTAGTCATGATTCTGTACGCAGCTGCAGATCTTTCTCCACGAAGCCAGTGATCATCTGATTTCACAGTGGGATAAATGTAAACACATCAAAAAAACCTTCCATCACCTCGGTTCCGAGAGTTCCGGAACCTGTACAGAAAATTGGAATGGAAATCAACATAAACATCATTTCAGACCCTTTTACTGCTCATGAAAACTACCAATTGCATTTTGTGCCACTGCAACGAGTCCTTCAGAGGTGGTTGTCCAGATGGCTGTACACACCGGTACCTGTAATACCCAGTAGTACGTCCTCTTGCATCGATGCATGCCTGTATTTGTCGTGGCATACTATCCACAAGTTCATCAAGGCACTGTTGGTACAGACTGTCCCACACCTCAACGGAGATTCGACGTAGATCCCTCAGAGGGGCTGGTAGGTCATGTCGTTCATAAAAAGCCCTTTTTAACCTATCCCAGGCATGTTCGATAGGGCTCATGTCTGGAGAACATCATGCTGGCCAATATAGTCGAGGGATGTCGTTATCCAGAAGCAAGTCATTCCCAAGAGGTGCACGATGGTGACAGGAATTGTCGTCCATGAAGACGAATGCCTCGCCAATATGCTGCCGACGTGGTTGCTCTATCAGTCGCAGGGTGGCATTCACGTATCGCACAGCCGTTACGATGCCTTCCATGACCACCAGTGGCGTATGTCGGCCTCACATAATGCCACCTCAAAACAGCAGGGAACCTCCACCTTGCTGCACTCGCTGGACAGTGTGTCTAAGGCTATCAACCTGATCGGGTTGCCTCCGAACACCTCTCCGACGATTGTCTGAGTGAAGGCATATGCGGCACTCATCGGTGAAGAGAACGTGATGCCAATACAGAGTGGCTCAATTGGCATGTTGTCTGGCCGATCTATACCGTGCTGCATGATCTCGCGGTTGGAAAGATGGACATCACCGTAGACGTCCGGAGTGTAGTTGCGCATCAGGAAGCCTATTGCTTCGTAACAAGACGTCCTGTGGCTGCACGAAAAGCATTATTCAACATGGTGGCGTTGCTGTGAGTATTCCTCCGTGCCATAATCCGTAGGTAGCGGTCATCAGCTACAGTAGCAGCACTTGGGCGGCCTGAGCGAAGCATGTCATCGACAGTTCCTGTCTCTCTGTACCTCCTGCATGTCCAAACAACATCGCTTTGGTTCACACCGAGGCGTCTGGACACTTCCATTGCTGAGAATCCTTTCTGGCACAAATTTAAAATGCCAACGCTGTCGAATCCCGGTATTGACTGACATGGTTGAACTACAGACAACACAAGCCGTGTACCTCCTTCCATCTGGAATGACAGGAAGTGATCAGCTGTGGCGCCCCCTCCGTCTAATAGGCTGTTTGGGCGGGTTTAGTGGTGCGTCAGAACAGTCAAAGGGACTGTGTCTGTAATAGAATATCTACAGTCAACGTCTCTCTTCAGGAGTTCTGGGAACAAAGGCGATGCAAAATTTTCTTTGATGTGTGTATTTGCCGTTATAGAGATTACTTTAGAAATAATAACAAACAGTTTACTTATTCTTTTTTCTCTCTCGTTTTCATTTGGCTGTCCCTTTCACAAACATGTGCAGAATTTAGCACTTTGTGTGGAACAGCTTTCCATCGTCTTACTGAAAGACGAAAAGTTATAGTAATGCCAGTATTATGTGTAAAACAAACGGGTGCTACAGGGAAAAGGGGTAAAACCATATAGAAACTAATATTTATTTCTTGTGACATCCAAGGGTCTATGTTTGAACATCATTTGTGCCAGAACTGAGCACAGATATAATACTCGAACTAGGCTGGTTATTAAATGAGCAGCATCTTCTCCATCTCTTTCCTTCATCCGCCTCTTTCGCTATTTCTGGCCATCTCTTCCTCACCCACTCTCACTCCCCCTCCCCCTCTATTCATTTTCGCTTCCCCCTCTTCCTTTTCCACCTGTCCGTAGTCTCTCCATCAGTCCCACACAATTCACACTTCCAGCACGATCTCTGTCCACCCCTTTCTCCCCCTTCATTTTCCACCTACCCTCCACCCCTCTCCGTGTTCGAACTGACTCCTACACCCCCCTTGCCTTCCTCACATCACTGTTCCCCTCCTCCCACTCTCTCTACCTTCACCTTCCTCTACTCTCTGTAGATGTGCTCTTATCGCTCTATATATCTGTTCCCTCTCCCCTTACTCGCTACCCATCTGCTCCTCCTCGCTCTCTTTAAATCTCTTTCTCGCCGCGTAGCGGAGCGTTCTGAGGCGCCTAGCCATTGTTCGCGCGGCTCCCCCCGTCGGAGATTCAAGTCCTCCCTCGGCCAGGGTGTGTGTGAGTTGCCCTTAGCGAAGTTAGTTTAAGTTAGATTAAGTAATGTGTAAGCCTAGGGATGGATGACCTCAGCAGTTTGGTCCCATCGTAACTAACCACAAAAATTGAAAATTGTCTGTTCCTCCACCTCTATCCATCATCACCTCACCCTCCATCAGTCTCTCCCCCTGTCCGTCAGTCCATCACCTTCCACCAAACTCTTGGTCAATCTAATCTCCTTACTGTTCTGTCTTCTCAGCCCCTCTTTGTCTATCATACCTTTCTCCTCCTCCTGCTCCTCCTCCATTGTTTCTGCCCATCTCCTACCCCCACCTACAACTGTTCATCTCCTCTGCCCCCCCTTCTCTGTCATCTCATCCTCCCCCTCTCACTATTCATCTTTCCTCCCCTTTCTATCCACACATCCAAGTTCGTAGACATCCTCCAGCAATGCATTCTGTTAGTATGTGTACAACACATCAGCCATATAGAGCAGCCTACATATCAACTTTTTCCAATACTTTTTCAACGCCACCCCACCGTTATGGGATCAGTGAGGTACTTACACACACAGTACTTCATTCCAGACAACAAGCAGTACATGTACCAAATTTCGTTAAAATCTGTCCAGCGATTTAGGAGGAGATTTCATGCATGCAGGTACATCCAATTATATATATCCATTAACTACTCCTAAACCAGTGGTTCAACCAAATTTGACAGACGTACTGCTTGCTACATGAGAATAAGCACTGTGGGGGTTAGAAGCTGCTAGTTCCCATAGGAGCGGAGATGTGGACAAAAGGATTATTTAACTCAGCCCTACAAAACAATAGTTTTATGATGGTAGCATCAGCATGCCTTGTAGGGGTTGCATGTGCTGATGGGTACTGCTGAGCAGAGAGTGTGGGAAAGAGGTACATATGGAGTGGGCGGATGAAGTTGACACAGAGAAGGGGTAGGAGGAGAAAGACATAGGGAGTGTGACAATGGATGACACAGGTGACAGGTGGACACACTCAATGAACAATTGTTGGAAGGGTATGGACAGAGGGAGGTGTGATATACAGTGAGACAGGGAGAAGAAAATCGTCATATTTGGTCTGAGGAGCAGGTGGAAATGAAAATAGATAGATCAATGGCAGGAGGTGGTGACATAGATAGAGATGAAGAGATGGGGTGAGTGGGGAGGAGATGGATACATAGAGATGGGAAGATGAGGTGGGTTCAGAGAGATCAGGTAGGAGGAGATGGTCAGATAGGAGTAGGAGGAGCTGGATAGAGAGAGAGAGGAGGAGGTGTACAGATGCAAGAGGGTGGGATGTGATGGACAGAAACAAGCGAGAGGAGGAGATGGACAGAATGGAATGGTAAGTATCACTGGGTTACTGGGGAAGAGGAGATTGGTTGAGTAGGGAGGAGGAGATGGGCAGAGAGGGGAGTTGTGAGGGAATGGTCAGAGAGTGGGGAGGAGAATACGTACAGAGAAGGGTGACGATGAGATTGTCTTAGAGAGTGGAAAGATGACATGGACATTGATAGGAGAGATGGAAAGAGGGAGGTAGGACGGAAGGTATAAACAGGGTGATGGAAGAGGGCGAGATGGGCAGAGAGAGTAAGGGAGGGGGAGGAGAAGAGGTGGAGGAGACCGGCAAACACCTGGTACACTTACTATGAACATATATATATACCAGGTAGATAAGGTACCCCACCAGCCCGTACAGCGTAAGGAAAATCCACACAATAGGGATTGTTTCGAACAACTTTCAAATGCTAAGTGCTAGCGGCTACAAAATCAAACTATAACCATTAAAATAGGTCTGTTTTCTCGATATGACATTCACAGTTACAGACTGGAATAAATAAACACCCCACATTCCTTGCACAGAGAGTAGAGAAGTGTGAAAAAGAAAAGATAGAGAGAGAGAGGGAGGAAAAGAAAATGTACACTCCTGGAAATTGAAATGAGAACACCGTGAATTCATTGTCCCAGGAAGGGGAAACTTTATTGACACATTCCTGGGGTCAGATACATCACATGATCACACTGACAGAACCACAGGCACATAGACACAGGCAACAGAGCATGCACAATGTCGGCACTAGTACAGTGTATATCCACCTTTCGCAGCAATGCAGGCTGCTATTCTCCCATGGGGACGATCGTAGAGATACTGGATGTAGTCCTGTGGAACGGCTTGCCATGCCATTTCCACCTGGCGCCTCAGTTGGACCAGCGTTCGTGCTGGACGTGCAGACCGCGTGAGACGACGCTTCATCCAGTCCCAAACATGCTCAATGGGGGACAGATCCGGAGATCTTGCTGGCCAGGGTAGTTGACTTACACCTTCTAGAGCACGTTGGGTGGCACGGGATACATGCGGACGTGCATTGTCCTGTTGGAACAGCAAGTTCCCTTGCCGGTCTAGGAATGGTAGAACGATTGGTTCGATGACGGTTTGGATGTACCGTGCACTATTCAGTGTCCCCTCGACGATCACCAGTGGTGTACGGTCAGTGTAGGAGATCGCTCCCCACACCATGATGCCGGGTGTTGGCCCTGTGTGCCTCGGTCGTATGCAGTCCTGATTGTGGCGCTCACCTGCACGGCGCCAAACACGCATACGACCATCATTGGCACCAAGGCAGAAGCGACTCTCATCGCTGAAGACGACACGTCTCCATTCGTCCCTCCATTCACGCCTGTCGCGACACCACTGGAGGCGGGCTGCACGATGTTGGGGCGTGAGTGGAAGACGGCCTAACGGTGTGCGGGACCGTAGCCCAGCTTCATGGAGACGGTTGCGAATGGTCCTCGCCGATACCCCAGGAGCAACAGTGTCCCTAATTTGCTGGGAAGTGGCGGTGCGGTCCCCTACGGCACTGCGTAGGATTCTACGGTCTTGGCGTGCATCCGTGCGTCGCTGCGGTACGGTCCCAGGTCGACGGGCACGTGCACCTTCCGCCGACCACTGGCGACAACATCGATGTACTGTGGAGACCTCACGCCCCACGTGTTGAGCAATTCGGCGGTACGTCCACCCGGCCTCCCGCATGCCCACTATACGCCCTCGCTCAAAGTCCGTCAACTGCACATACGGTTCACGTCCACGCTGTCGCGGCATGCTACCAGTGTTAAAGACTGCGATGGAGCTCCGTATGCCACGGCAAACTGGCTGACACTGACGGCGGCGGTGCACAAATGCTGCGCAGCTAGCGCCATTCGACGGCCAACACCGCGGTTCCTGGTGTGTCCGCTGTGCCGTGCGTGTGATCATTGCTTGTACAGCCCTCTCGCAGTGTCCGGAGCAAGTATGGTGGGTCTGACACAGCGGTGTCAATGTGTTCTTTTTTCCATTTCCAGGAGTGTATATATACAATGTTTTAATGGGTTTGTGTGTGTATGTGTTTAAATTAAGGGTTGCTGGTGGAGAGCAGTCACCGGTTTCAGATTATCATAACCATCTTCAGATGGCTACATTGTGATAAAGCAATTGCAGCCAATTCATAGAAACCTGTTGCTAAAACTATTTGTGGCTTCTCCTCAAACTATTCTAAACTGTCGATTTTGACCAATGAAGAGGTAGGTGTTAACTTCTAACGGAAATGAAATCCTTAATCCAAATCAAGTCCAACACTCGGTTATCCCGTATTTTGATGGCAACCTCATAGGACTGAACTGTGCCAAATGCGGTCTTGAAAACCACTGCACCAACTAGGTCACCATTGCCTATGCTACTGTACATCTCAAGGCATAACTGATCGAGCAGAATTTCAGAAGACCGTATTTTAATTATTTTGTTGGCTTTTTTTTACATTCTCACAGCTATCTAGAATTTTGGAAAATGTTCTTGTTTATAGACACAATCACAGTATCACGTTTCAAGTCACTGGCATCATTCCACTCACAAATCTGGACGGCGAGTTTGCCGTGACATAATTGAACAGCAGTGACTACGTTAATGATATTTCGTAGAAACGTTATGGTACGTAGAGATAATAAAAAAAACAGTACCTTAAGTATAAACAATGAATTAAGAAACAAAAGTTTCTTTCATACCTTCGCTCTCTTCTATGGAACTGCTGCAAGTTATTCGACTATACATTGAAACCTTCGGTGCCCACCGTTGCCAGGAGAATTTGCACGTTGAATCGTCTGCTATGTCCCACACTGCTAAACTCTGTATACTGACGATGAAGACCAAACTGCACATGCGTTACATAAAACAGGTAGTATAATATGCTTTCATGTAATCGGTATACAGTGTCATGTGAATCTCGCACAGTTAAAATAATCAATGCTAAGACCCCATCATTTAACACTTTAAAACTACATTTTATCATTATTTTATTTTAAGTGCACGTGCCGTTTTTTATACGAATTACGATGCTGTATCGAAGGAGTATCTGGCGCTGCAGCAGTCAGAACCTCATATCAACCATTCGAGAAAACTAGGTGTAACTACTTGTTATAAAAGTACACTATACAGGGTGATTCAAAAAGAATACCACAATTTTAAAAATGTGTATTTAATGAAAGAAACATAATATAACCTTCTGTTATACATCATTACAAAGAGTATTTAAAAAGGTTTTTTTTCACTCAAAAACAAGTTCAGAGATGTTCAATATGGCCCCCTCCAGACACTCGAGCAATATCAACCCGATACTCCAACTCGTTCCATACTCTCTGTAGCATATCAGGCGTAATAGTTTGAATAGCTGCTGTTATTTCTCGTTTCAAATCATCAATGGTGGCTGGGAGAGGTGGCCGAAACACCATATCCTTAACATACCCCCATAAGAAAAAATCGCAGGGGGTAAGATCAGGGCTTCTTGGAGGCCAGTGATGAAGTGCTCTGTCACGGGCTGCCTGGCGGCCGATCCATCGCCTCGGGTAGTTGACGTTAAGGTTTCATAACTAACCTTTTTCGTAGGACTCTCCATACAGTTGATTGTGGAATTTGCAGCTCTCTGCTAGCTCTGCGAGTCGATTTTCCTGGGCTGCGAACAAATGCTTGCTGGATGCGTGCTACATTTTCATCACTCGTTCTCGGCCGTCCAGAACTTTTCCCTTTGCACAAACACCCATTCTCTGTAAACTGTTTATACCAACGTTTAATACACCACCTATCAGGAGGTTTAACACCATGCTTCGTTCGAAATGCACGCTGAACAACTGTCGTCGATTCACTTCTGCCGTACTCAATAACACAAAAAGCTTTCTGTTGAGCGGTTGCCATCTTAGCATCAACTGACGCTGACGCCTAGTCAACAGCGCCTCAAGCGAACAAATGTACATCTAAATGAAACTTTATAGCTCCCTTAATTCGCCAACAGATAGTGCTTAGCTCTGCCTTTTGTCGTTGCAGAGTTTTAAATTCCTAAAGTTGTGGTATTCTTTTTGAATCACCCTGTATTACTACAGTCAGAGCACCAGTGATTAGCTCTTTCCGTATACATTATTGAGTCCTCTGTAAATAATTCTGATGCGAAATTATTTCCTTTCTCAGTGCCTGAGAAGACTACTGTGTCAGCAGGAAAATTTTTCTGCTATCACATCGATGGCGCTACCTACTCAAAGGTTCAATATGTTAGTATCCCTTCCAGGCACATCCTGGAATGACCCGGGAAAACGCGGCACCGGCCGGCCGACCCTGCCCCATCTATTTTTCTCAGGAATAGGCCGACGTGTCAAGTTCCATTTCATGTCACTTATTAAGGTCTATGGTACCCTGGAATGCAAAAATTTTAAGCTTCTACGTCAGTGCAGTAAAAAGACACTGTCATTTATATCACATACTTTGATACTCTAAAACTCACTCATTAAAACCTATAGGGTACCTACCGTTGACCTAGAATCATGAAGTTATGGGAGAAGCACAGTTGTACAGTACAAATAAAGGAAAAAATGAGAATTATTGAACTGTAGTTATATCACTCAAAAATATCGTTTTGCCGTTGGAACATACATTACATTCATCATCCGTCAAAAGCATAATAAGCGAACACTGCTGTATGCGTACATAAAATGTAAGTTTTGGTCATGCTGTTGTAAGTAAATGAAGAAATGATTTATTAAATCTGATATACCTACATAATATATAAGCTGAAGTCCCCTGCTTGCTTCTATTGCTTGTCTAGACTTGTATGAGGAACTATTGTAGAGATTTTGACACGGTTATGGAATCTTGGGTCTGATATCTGTCCAGTATCTATGTCATAAACAGGCAAGCATCATTGAGAGTCTCGGTTTGGAAATTCACACCCTAAGTAGGTGAAATAGGCTCAGACTGATTTACTGACTCATCATAGCCAGCCCAGACCGCTAATGATGGAAACTTCAAGTTTGGAGAGGGTGTAGATATTATACTGTACGCATCATTTACCAAGGGATTGTGCGCAATTCCACTCCTACGGGGGCGAAATAGGAGACGAAAGGCTTTTTGAAAATATGTCGCTATTAAGGGAATTGGAAAGCTAGAACTAAGGAAACTGGTATTTGGTTTCCTAGTTATAAAATAAAAAATATGTGTTTCAACATTTTTAGAAATTCAGCCAGTAAGTGGGTAAAATAGTGGGTGAAAGTCTTTTTGAAAATAGATAATTACTAAAGAATAATTAAACGATTTTTAAGGCTACATCTATGACGACTGTCATTTGATTTCTCTATTAGGAATAAAAATGTACTTGATTCTGTGCTTCTGGAAACTCAACCCCTAAGGGAAAGTTATAGGGGAATGAAAGTTCTTGAGAAAGTGTTCCGTTACATTAAAAAAATTTAAAGCCAGTTTTATGAAAATTGGCACTTTCGCGTAATTTCAATTGTTCTTTCCACTCCCTGTTTAAATGATCATATTGCGTTGAAGGGAAGTTCGGCCAACAAGGTGCTTCTCAGTCGACGCCACATTGCGCGACTTGTGTGTAGATGAGGATGAAATGATTGTGAGGACAACGTAACACCCAGTCTCCGAACAGACAAAAATCCCGAGCCGGCCGGGAATCGAGTCCGAGCCCACTACATGGCAGCCAAACACCGGACAACTCAGCCAAAAAGACGGACACCTCCTGACTAAATTCACTTGTTGTTGTTGTGATCTACAGTCATAAGACTGGCTTGATGCACTCTCACCTAGCCTGTGCGAGCCTCGATATCACCAGATAACCACTGCTACCTACATCCTTTTGAATCTGCATTCTGTATTGATCTCTTGGTTTTCTCTCTACAATTTTTAATTACCACCGCCACCCCTCACCCCACACGAACACACACACGCACACACACACACACACGCACACACACACACACACACACACACACACACACACACATACATCCCTCCAACACGAAACTGATGATCCCTTGACGTCTCAGAATGTGTCCAATCAACCGATCCATTCTTTTGGTCAAGCTGTGCCGAAAATTTCTTGTTTCCCCCTTCTATTCAGTACCTCATCACTAGCCACGTGATGTACCCACCTAATCTTGAACATTCTTCCGTAGCGACACGTTTTGAAAGCTTCTGCTCTCTTTTCCTAAGAACTGTTTATAGTCCATTTTTCATTTCCGTACATGCTTATACTCCTGACAAATATTTTCAGGAAAGATTTACATGTGTATTAGATGTAAACTAATTTCTCTTCATCAGAAATGCTTTTCTTGCGATTGCGATTCTACATTTTATACCGTGCTATTTTCCTGTCGAAATAGTAAAACTCATTTACTACTGTAAGAGTCACGTTTTCTAATCTAATTCCGTTAGCATCACCAGATTTAATTCAAATACATTTCATTATGCATGTTTTGCTTTTGTTGACGTTCGTTTTACACTACTGGCCATTAAAATTGCTACACTACGAAGATGACATGCTACAGACGCGAAATTTAACCGACAGGAAGAAGATGTTGTGATATGCAAAAGATTAGCTTTTCAGAGAATTCACACAAGGTTGGCGCCGGTGGCGACACCTACAACGTGCTGACACGACTGCTATGGTCGCAGGTTTGAATCCTGCCTCGGGCATGGATGTGTGTGATGTCCTTAGGTTAGTTAGGTTTAAGTAGTTCTAAGTTCTAGGGGACTGATGACCACAGATGTTTAGTCCCATAGTGCAAAGACCCATTTCAACGATTTTTTTGCTGACACGAGGAAAGTTTCCAACCGATATCTCATACACAAACAGCAGCTGACCGGTGTTGCCTGGTGAAACGTTGTTGTGATGCCTCGTGTAAGGAGGAGAAATGCGTACCATCACGTTTCCGACTTTGATAAAGGTCGGATTGTAGCCTATCGCAATTGCCGTTTATCGTAACGCGACATTGCTGCTCGCGTTGACCGAGATCCAATGACTGTTAGCAGAATATTGAATCGGTGGGTTCAGGAGTGTAATACGGAACTCCGTGCTGGATCCCAACGGCCTCGTATCACTAGCAGTCGAGATGACAGGCATCTTATCCGCATGGCTATAATGGATCGTGCAGCCTAGTCTCGATCCCTAAGTCAACCGATGGGGACGTTTGCAAGACAAGAACCATCTGCACGGACAGTTCGACAAAGTTTGTAACAGCATGGACTATCAGCTCGGAGACCGTCGCTGCGATTACCCTTGACGATGCATCACAGACAGGAGCGCCTGCGATGGTGTACTCAACGACGTACTTGGGAGCGCGAATGGCAAAACGTTATTTTTTCGGATGAATCCAGGTTCTGTTTACAGCATGATGGTGGCACCGCCGGCCGGTGTTGCCTAGTGGTTCTAGGCGCTTCAGTCTGGATCCGCGCGAACGCTACAGTCGCAGGTTCGAATCCTGCCTCTGGCATGGATGTGTGTGATGTCCTTAGGTTAGTTAGGTTTCAGTAGTTCAAAGTTCTAGAGGACTGATCACCTCAGATGCTAAGCCCCATAGTGCTCAGTGCCATTTGAACCGTTTGATGGTCGCACCCGTGTTTGGCGACATCGCGGTGAACGCACATTGGAAACGTGTATTCGTCATCGCCATAGTGGCGTATCACCCGGCGTGATGGTATGGGGTGCCATTGGTTACACCATTCGGTCACCTCTTGTTAACACTGAACAGTGGACGTTACATTTCAGATGTGTTACGACGCATGGCTCTACCCTTCATTAGATCCCTGCGAAAGCCTACATTTCAGCGGGATAATGCACGACCGCTTGTTGCAAGTCCTGTACAGACCTTTCTGTATACAGAATTTCTTCGACTTCTGCCCTGGGAAGCACATTCTCCAGATCTCTCACCAACTGAAAACGTCTGGTCAATGGTGGCCGAGCAACTGGATCGTCACAATACGCCAGGCACTACTCTTGATGAACTCTGGTATCGTGTTCAAGCTGTATGGGCAGCTGTACCTGTACACGCCATCCAAGCTCTGTTTGACTCAATGCCCAGGCGTATCAAGGCCGTTATTACGGCCAGAGGTGGTTGTTCTGGGTACTGATTTCTCAGGATCTATGCACCCAAATTGGGTGAAAATGTAATCACATGTCCAGTGAATACCCGTTTATCATCTGCATTTCCTCTCGGTGTTGCAATTTAAAGGCCAGTAGTGTATATCGTCCGATCAAGACAATGTTTATTCCATGCAACTGCTCTTCCACGTAAGCTGATCACATTGTATATTGATCATATTTAAACAATTATGTTCAAGGATGCCTAGCACTCCCCGGTACCACCACGTGTTTGCCCATCAGAGTTTCACAAGCTCTCTGTTTTCATGCTTATATTATCATCATAGACCTGGTCGTTAATGACTCAGTGGCAGTGGAGCAGCTATCTCTACACTGTTTCACCTGCAGCTAGACGGTCCGGCAGTAAGCACACGGATAACATCGGGCGAGACGCCCCCACTGTGCACGAGCGGTCGCGGCTAATGCCGGGACGCTGGCGGTAGGTGAGGCGAGGTGCAGCAGGGCCGGCGTTTCTGCACGGCAGAGCTACCGGGGCGCGCGGCCGCAGAGTATTGGCGGCGCTAGTATGCATGCAAACCAGCGCTGTGTCATGCAAATAGCGCACCGGCCGGCCACTTTGCCTGCGCTCTGGGGCAACACGGATCTACATGGAAAACACTCGCGCCCGGGTAAACGAATCATTGCGCGGCGCTGCACAAGTGCGCGCAGCCGACCCCCAGGTATCTGCCCCCAGCTGTGCATGAAAAGTCACCACGCGGGGCTCCAGTTGTGCAGAGAAAATTGCTGCCCGAAAACCGCAAAACTCGCGCCGGCCGGCCACCGGCGCGTGACGGCGCGGTGCTGGGAGTGGCAGCGAGGGGGCGTGATTGTGATCCCAATCTGGCCAATTTTACTTATTAACGGGTCTTTTGTAACGGCTGGGCGTCACGCGATGCCGCGCCATGGATAGTGCAGCGAACGCCGTACGTACGAGTTTTATAGCCGCCCTTATTTTTACCCTGTGCTGCCTTTCTCACTCTTCCTCATTTTACTCCTTCCTCTCGCACCCACAACTTCGACTGAGCGTAATCACAGTTAACGTAAAATGTTTTGAAGTCTAACTCGAATATGATTGCTTCCCAGTGGGCCACATCTCGATCGCTGAACCGTTGTTTTCCAGATTTTCGGCTGTGGCATGGTATACATACGTTCCTCAACAAAGATACGAGTCCGAGATTCGTTCGAGAATTGCAGTGAATCAAACTCATGCACCTTGATGACCTTTTTTTAGTGATCACAATCAATGCTATTCAGTGTTGATGTTACGTAACTCGGAGGAAGTACTTGTCCATAATTGACCTTTAATTTTACGTAGTACCTATGAAATGTGTTTTTCTCTAATTTTGAAATCTTATTACTGAATACTTCTATCAATAGTGTTCCATTTATCGCACTACCTTCAGGCATAAAAGTGAGATTGGCCGTACAAAGTGGAAATCTGATCTTCACCTCCTGACATGCATGGTTTCGGCAAGTAAGTGAAGTTCGTACGGGACTGTGCTAACAAGTGATACCTCCGAATTTTTTATTCTGTTCTTAACTTCGTTGACTGCCATGCATATTATTCGATCGTTTCTCATTTCTCAGGCGCAATTTCCTACTCTCTGTCTCTAGAGGGCTCCTAACTGTAGCGTGTAACATGGCGGTGTGTAACGTAATGAAGTTTGCGCGTGAGAAACGGTTTCGAGACTCTCAGAAAACTGAAAGCATGAATTCCAAAAGTTCGTCCACACATGGAACCTGCTCTCCTTCAACACGACAGTGCCAGACCGCACACGAGTGTTGTAACATCTGCAGCAATCCGATGCTTTAGGTTCACCGTCATCGACTATCTTCCATACAGTCACGACTTCGGCCCATCCGATTTTTATCTCTCCTTAAAACTTAAAGAATACTTTTGTGGACTTCTCTTCTATACTAATGAAGACTATCGAGAAGAGGTGAGTTTACAATTTCGTCAACAAAGTCAAACATCCTCCAGTCACGGTTTCAACAAAATAGTCTTTCACTAGGAGTAACGTGTTCCTCACCAGGGTAATTATGTTGAGAAATAAATGTAAACACATGAAGAATGAAAGTGTAGAATGCTAATAATGTTCGTCGTATCTTTAAATGTTTTCACACAATGAATACGGAAGCATCATTTTTCAACACGCACTCGTAATAGCTGAGTTAAATTTAGCCTGCACACAGAATTTCGCATCTTAACTATTGTATTAATTTTCTTAATCGTTTGATAATGTGACAGACTAAATACATTTAATGATGTCGGTTTCTATGGATGAATTCAGAACAATGAGCAGTTGACTCATACGACATTATACTAATAGTGACTGGAAGACATGAATACAAATATTCTGTTGTGACTATGTTGGATTTATAGAATGCTGCGTCATTACATTCATTGACTTCATCTATGATGGTTTTTTATAATTCGTGAAACATCATTGCAACTATATCACACACCAGAGTGATTGTACAACTACAGACGACTCAAGATATTTATGTCACTTTTCTGCAGGCTGTCGAATCAAATTAATATACAGTATTTTCAGTAATAGTTAAACAGTAGCAACCATTACATAAATTATTGATTACTCCACCTGTGTACAGAACATGATCATTTTAACGCTACCTTATGACGTGCGGCGGAGTGTAGTTTTGACAACAACATGAAATCCCCACTTTGGGACGTGGCAAGAACGTTTGTCGATAAATCTCCATAGGAACTCTAATTTTTGACTTTAACATCGCTGTCTTTTAACGAGAAGTAGGTGGTGGTAAGACACATTACTACTCAATCTTCATGGAACATACGCTGTAGGAAATTTGTCACCCAACCTCTCTCTGTTCTGCGACACCTCTTTTGAAGCATATGCCAGTGGAGAGTGTTGAAAATCTGCGTAATGTTCAAATATCGTATAGGAATGTTGCTCAGTGACGTCGTGAACAGCCACCGATGTTTCGACCGGTACACACCTTATCATTTTGAAGGCAAAACTGCAGCAAGTAACCTCTGTGCAAGGGAATTTGAAACCTCTGTTTCCAAATTAGACGTCTGTTGACCGTTTACTTTTTATTCAATGATCAGTACTATGAACAGAGAGATGGGAAGCCCGTTGTTACCTACTGTCACAAAATTTATTTATGGAAGACTCCAAGGAATGTGCCTTGGAGTTGGCGCATTTTAAACCTTTTTTTTTCAATTTAGTAGAAGATAGTTTTGTTGTTTGGCCTCATGCCAATGAGAATGTTAATGACTGTTTAGATCACCTGAGTTCAATCCACCCGAAAAGTCGTTTCACGATGGAGGTGGAAAAGGATGTGTCTGTCAGGAGGAAGGTTGATGGTACGTTGGGAATGGTACGTTGTGTAGAAAGAATGTTCACACTGACTCTTATCTCAGGCTGACAGTTGTCACCTGCGTGAAGAGCGATAGGGTTATTATTCGCACCCGTTATGTACTAATTTGACTATCGATAGCTTCTGACGTCAGTGATCTTTCGTTGTGCGTGGGGGGGAGGGGGGGGAGGCGCTAGTGTGTGTTACCTTTCAGGAATTTCTCTGCAAGCTGAGCTCTTACATGCTACCGAGCGAGGTGACGCAGTGGTTAGCACATTGGACTCGAATTCGGTATTCAGCAGCTCGTGGTCTAGTAGCTGGCGTTGCTACCTCTAGAGCACAGGGTATCGCGTTCGTTTCCCGACCGGGTTGGGGATTTTCTCAGCCCGGTGACTGGGTGTTTGTGTTCTCCTCATAGTTTCATTATCATCCTCATCATTTGTGACGGTGGCTACATTGGACTGTGAACAAAATTGGACTGCAAAAGAATAGGGACTTTGTAGGGGCGCTGGTGACCACGCACTTGAGCGCCCCACAAAATACACATCATCACCGCACTCCGGAGGACGACAGTTCAAAATCCCGTCCGGCATCCCCGATTTATGTTTTCGGTAGTTTACCTAAATCACTTCAGCCAAATTCCGGGATAGTTACTTTCAAAGAGCACGGCTGATTTCCCTCGCCATTCTACCCTAATCCGAACGTGTGCTCCTTCTTTAGTGACCTCGTTGTCGACGGGACATGAAGCTCTAACCTCTTCCCACTCTTACTTGCTGCAGTTTGGCTCCTGTCTAAATATCGGCGGTTGTCGACGACGCCTCCCGGCAGCATTCTCGTAAGTTATATGAATATTTAGCAGACTGGAAGAAACTCAGCTCTCATATCTACGTAATGTTCTCGTTTCTAGTAATACAGGAGATCTCGCTAGCAAACACGCCGCTCTTCTGCCTCCTCTAATACTCCATTCCTGATATTTGCCACAGACATATTCCGGTGATTTTGCACCGATAGAGTAGTCGAACAGCAGTAAATATTTCGCCAGTCTGCAGAGAGAGCTGGCGTAGCCGTTAGCACATTTGACTTGCATTCGGGAGGACGGCGTTTCAAATCCGCATCCGGCTACGCAGGTCTAGGTGTTCAGTTATTTAAAATACAGTAAAACACAGTTATTACAGTTGCCAACCGGTTTCGGTCTATACTTTAGACCGTCTTCAGGCTGTAAGCGCCATGATGGCTGCTGGTGGCGGTGAACGGAACAACATCCATAGAACATGGGCGTGCCTAAATTACAGACCCAAACCAGAAGTCAACTATAATAAACATTCATTGCAATCGAGACGGTTTTACTGAATTTTAACATTTTGATCTTCATATCTTTCCCTCAATTGCTCCAATACCTCCAGGAAAGGGGCACAGCCTACTTTCCTGTATCTGCGATACAATCGGAGATTGTGCTCCGTCTGTAACGATCTCTATGTCGACGGGACATTAAACCTTTCTATCCCTTCAATCCTTGCTTTCGCCTGTTTATGTGCAATCTACTTATGTTAAGTGCTAACACCCGGTCCTATCACCTTTAACCGATACTTCACAAGTCTTTGAGGATTTCGCGTAAGTGTCCTGGTGTCGCAAACGCGAACAGCATCATGGAGCTCACGTCATCGAGCAAAAGCTCATTTATGTACGTTGTGAAGTTAATGTACCTGAAACACTCCCTGAGGGTACTCCCAAAAATCCTTTAACTCTGCCGATTTTGTCCCTTCAAGAAAAACGTTTTAATCACTGTCAGCTAGAAGGTCTGAATCCAGCAATAAATCAGGACAAATATGCGGCAAGCTCGGATTGTCTTCCTAAACTACAGTGTAGAGCTGTATGAAATACCTTCCTTAAGTCAAGGAATAATGACATAGTAATAGACATCCCTGGCGTAGCGAAACAACTTAAAGATGTAAAATGAATTAATCGCCAGGTTCGGATGGAATCCCAATTCTGTTCTGCAAAGGTTACTCTAAGGTATTGGTCCTTACTTAGCTTGAATTTATCGCGAATCAGTCGTCAGTGTAAATTCCCGTGCGACTGGAAAATGCTCAGGTGACTCCTGTATGTAAGAAGGGTAAAAGGACGTACCCTCAAAATCACAAGTGGTTCAAATGGCTCTGAGCACTATGCGACTTAACTGCTGAGGTCATCAGTCGCCTAGAACTTAGAACTAATTGAGCCTAACTAACATAAGGAGATCACACACATCCATGCCCGCGGCAGGATTCGAACCTGCGACCGTAGCGGTCGCTCGGCTCCGGACTGTAGCGCCTAGAACCGCACGGTCACTCCAGCCGGACTCAAAATTACATACCGATATTCGTAGCACCAATTTTCGCTGATTTATTGAACATATTTTCATTTCCCACATAATAGACTTCCTTGAGACGGAAAACCTTCTGTCCCTATTTCAGGATGCTGTCGCTCTTAAGAGATTCAGCTTGCCCTTCTCTCACTTCTTGGATGCTATATACGAATGGAAACAGGCAGATTCCATATCCCTAGAGATCAGAAGAGGATTTGACATTCTGCATCACTGCAGACTGTTAAAGAAGGAACGAGCATATGGAGTATGTTCACAGATACGTGAGTGAAAGAACCCAGTACGTTGTCCTCGAAAGCAGGTGTTCATCAGAGACACGGGTATCGTCAGGAGTAGCCCAGGGAGAATCATAGGACCGCTATCATTTTCTGTACACGTAAATGATCTGACGGACTGGTTGAGCAGAACTCTGCTGCTGGCTGCTGATGATGCCGCGATGTGCGGGGTGTGTCGTTAGGTGACTGTGAGAGGATACAAGATGACTTACATACAATTTTTGGTTGGTATGATGAACGGTTGCTATCCCTCAATCTAGAGAGCCCTAACGTAATGCAGATTAGCAGGAAAAAGAAACCAGTAATTTTCGAAAACGGCGTTAGCAGTGTACTAGATCAGTCTGGTAGATTCAGTATTTGAGCGTATCCTTGTAAAACGATATGAAATGTAACACATACATAAGTACGGTAGTAGAGAAGGCGAATGGTCAAAGTGTAATGGTCTACTTTCGCTTATTGAGAGAATTTTAGGAACGCTTGGTTCGCTCATTCTTCAGCGCTGCTAGAGTGTTTGGGAAGACATCGAAGCCGTTCAGAGTCGGTAGGTTGAAACAACACGCAGATAGCGTGGAGATGATTTTGGAGCTAGAATGGGAATCCCTGGAGTGACGGCGACGGTGTTTTCGAGGAACAGTATTGAGAAAATTTGGTGCTAGCATTGGAATCGGAATGCAGAACTCATCTACTGCCACCAACATACATTTCGCATAAGTGCCTTGAATATAGGCTATGAGAAACTAGAACCCAATTAGCGCGTGGAACAGGAAATACCAAGTAGGGATAGAAGATACGCTCTGCCTCGCTCTGTACTGTGGCTCCCGGAGTATGTATGTAGACGTAGATGCAGAATAATGGACCAAAGTACACATGGATGTACAAAGCGGTATGGATCTCATGGACGAACATTTTTATACAAATTTTCGTTTTCCAAAGCTTCCTAGTACCTGAACGTATAATATACTCTATTATTCTACAACAGATTGATGTCAAGGAGGCAGACGTCTAAATGCGAACATCTCTCGGAATACACTCCTTCAATGTGGAAATGATTTGCGCGTCCTTTTTTCCCCTAGAGCTTGGTACTATCCTTAGTTTGTCGATCTACGGTATATTTCAGCTGAAAGGGGAGCCATTTTCACTTAATCTCAGTAAATCGCTTATGTTATCCAGCAGAAAGCAGTCTGTAAAGAAGGAAACTGTTCACATACAATAGTGCAAGATATCCTAGAATAATGCTTAACTATGCAGAATACTGAGGGTGTACAAAGAAATCCAGTGCGAATGGTCTGAGTTTCTTTGACTAACGTTAAAGTGCCTCAGGAATGATGCAAAAATACAAAGGCAGATGCTTAAGATACACTCCTCGAAATTGAAATAAGGACACCGTGAATTCATTGTCCCAGGAAGGAGAAACTTTATTGACACATTCCTGGGGTCAGATACATCACATGATCACACTGACAGAACCACAGGCACATAGACACAGGCAACAGAGCATGCACAATGTCGGCACTAGTACAGTGTATATCCACCTTTCGCATCAATGCAGGCTGCTATTCTCCCATGGAGACGATCGTAGAAATGCTGGATGTAGTCCTGTGGAACGGCTTGCCATGCCATTTCCACCTGGCGCCTCAGCTGGACCAGCGTTCGTGCTGGACGTGCAGACCGCGTGAGACGACGCTTCATCCAGCCCAAACATGCTCAATGGGGGACAGATCCAGAGATCTTGCTGGCCAGGGTAGTTGACTTACACCTTCTAGAGCACGTTGGGTGGCACGGGATACATGCGGACGTGCGTTGTCCTGTTGGAACAGCAAGTTCCCTTGCGGTCTAGGAATGGTAGAACGATGGGTTCGATGACGGTTTGGAGGTACCGTGCACTATTCAGTGTCCCCTCGACGATCACCAGTGGTGTACGGCCAGTGTAGGAGATCGCGCCCCACACCATGTTGCCGGGTGTTGGCCCTGTGTGCCTCGGTCGTATGCAGTCCTGATTGTGGCGCTCACCTGCACGGCGCCAAACACGCATACGACCATCATTGGCACCAAGGCAGAAGCGACTCTCATCGCTGAAGACGACACGTCTCCATTCGTCCCTCCAATCACGCCTGTCGCGACACCACTGGAGGCGGGCTGCACGATGTTGCGGCGTGAGTGGAAGACGGCCTAACGGTGTGCGGGACCGTAGCCCAGCTTCATGGAGACGGTTGCGAATGGTCCTCGCCGATACCCCAGGAGCAACAGTGTCCCTAATTTGCTGGGAAGTGGCGGTGCGGTCCCCTACGGCACTGCGTAGGATCCTACGGTCTTGGCGTGCATCCGTGCGTCGCTGCGGTCCGGTCCCAGGTCGACGGGCACGTGCACCTTCCGCCGACCACTGGCGACAACATCGATGTACTGTGGAGACCTCACGCCCCACGTGTTGAGCAATTCGGCGGTACGTCCACCCGGCCTCCCGCATGCCCACTATACGCCCTCGCTCAAAGTCCGTCAACTGCACATAACGGTTCACGTCCACGCTGTCGCGGCATGCTACCAGTGTTAAAGACTGCGATGGAGCTCCGTATGCCACGGCAAACTGGCTGACACTGACGGCGGCGGTGCACAAATGCTGCGCAGCTAGCGCCATTCGACGGCCAACACCGCGGTTCCTGGTGTGTCCGCTGTGCCGTGCGTGTGATCATTGCTTGTACAGCCCTCTCGCAGTGTCCGGAGCAAGTATGGTGGGTCTGACACACCGGTGTCAATGTGTTCTTTTTTCCATTTCCAGGAGTGTAGATACCGATTATCCCGCCAAAGTCTACTTATAATTCTTCTAACCAAATATATGGCAGGGAATACACGAAGAGTTTAATGTGAGTCAATAGAGAGGTACATGCAATGAGGGGTGATAGTTTTAGTGATTCTGCACAAAATAAATTTCATGAGCATCTCTTTCCGAAGAAACTAATGAAAACTATAGGGAGCAGGACAAATGTAGGTGATCGTAAATGAAGCGTTATAATGTACTATTTTCTTTAACTGTATACCTTCCCAGTGTACAAGATGTTCAAAAGTTCCACCGCCGATATCAGTGCATTTTGAGCTCTTTTACATGCTACTCTGGTGCAGATCTGATCTCTTTCGTACTGTCCTTTACTTGACCACACGAATGTAAAATACGATCTAGAGGATTCTCCTTTCTGTCCACTCTGCACTTGTAGACTTCACTCGTAATCCAATCCCACAAACATTAATCTACTGTAGTGACATCAGGGGAGCTAAGTGGCCAAGAAATAACTTCACGACGCCCGACCCAAAGACCCGAATACCTTTCAGTGAGGTACCGTGTCACCGATCGTACGGAATGTGCAGGAGCTTCTTCTCATAAAACGTCGTGTAGCCAAAGAAATATCCCCCAGCTATTCTGGCAACATATTTTGAAGGAAATCAAGACACCGTACACCGTCAAGATGGTTATCTAAAACAGCTGGGCAGGCTTTTGGTGGCCGAGCGGTTCTAGGCGCTTCTGTTTGGAACCGCGTGACTGCAACGGTCGCAGGTTCGAATCCTGCCTCGGGCGTGGATGTGTCTGATGTCCTTAGGTTAGTTAGGTTTAAGTAGCTCTAAGTTCTAGGGGACTGATGACCTGAGATGTTAAGTCCCATAGTGCTCAGAGCCATTTGAACCATTTTTTTTTAAAACAGCTGGTCCAATGTGGAGATTACACGCTCACTGAGAAATGTTAAAATTTGTTTCCATAGTAGCATACAGGTTTCATTTGCCCACACTTAAGAGCAGCGCGTGTTATTGATGCCTTAGCCTGTAAATGTTGACTCATCGTTGAAGAGAGTACATGGAATATAGCGCTCATTGGTGATGATCCATTTACCGAATGCCTTTCGTATAATATCATTTCCTGTGTACAAATGGTTCAAATGTCTCTACGCAGTATGAGACTTAACAGCTGAGGTCATCAGTCCCATAAACTTTGAACTACTTAAACCTAACTCCCCTTAGGAAATCACACACAGGATTTGAACCTGCGATAGCGTGTTTCCGGACTGAAGTACCTAGAATCGCTTGGCCACCGCGGCCGGCTCCTATGTACAGACGTTGCCCTCTCCGTCGAGGAGAAGGATTGCTGGCCCTGTTCATGTACTGTACTGTGCACCTGACTTGTGTTTGTGGAATACGAAACTATGCAGCAAATCTTCTAGAGCTGGTAGTTGACATGCATTCTACCATTTAAATAACGTTCTCAACTTCACTAAGATTTTGTACGATGGGACGTTCGTATATAACATCTACGCTTGCAGGCATATCACGCTCGCAGTCAGGCACCCTACTAAATAATATGGCATCCGGAACTCTGCGATCAGGAAATCGTCGTTCCTATTGGCGAACAGTGGTTCTGGAATTTCCATCTCAAAACTGTAGACGAAGTCCAGGTCACCATATTTTGCGTATGTGATCTGTGGCATTTTTTCTACACTGACATGCACTGTTTTCACGGTACGGTAACAACAGAGTAGCACACTGGTGCAACCACTGTAGTCCTGAGACGTGAGGTAAAAATCTTGCACACTTGCAGGACTCGTCGCCCCAAACTGATGCGAAAGTGAAGATCGTATTGAAATGGTCAGTAAAGTCAACACTACGTAACCTAATGTTCTTTGGTAGTACTAGCATGTGAGTGCTGGTGAAGAAGGACACGCGATTGAAGCCCGTGACTTTCAAAGACCTCTATGTCGAATACGGTTAAGAAATGGGCATATGTTCATCTCAAGTTTTCTGTTCAGTATCCCCAATGCTATCGGTTCTCAAAGCATGTACATTTCCTCCTGACCCATCGTGTGTATTGCAGCTCTTTACGTCTTGCCCTCATAGGGACCTAGAAGAGAGGATTAAAGTGATTACAGCGCCAACAGAGGCACTTAAGAAGTCATGGTACCTGCATTTCACACGTGATCGGCACTGGCAGAAATATTGACACTAATTACAGTGGAAAGCACCGTCTGCCATGGACCTCATTATCATTTTCAATTAGTGGGTATATTTGTTGGTAGATGTAACGAACTACACACTGACGTGACAGACGACATGGGATAGCGATATGCACATATACAGATCGCGGTAGTATCGCGTACACATGATACAGAAGGCCAGTGCACTGACGGAGCTGTTATTTGCTCTCAGGTGATTCATATGATAAAGGTTTCTGACGTAATTGTGGCCGTATAACGGGAATTAATAGACTTCGAACGTGGTGTAGCGGGACTTTGAATTTCTCCGTGCTGCACTCGTTCCCTCAGACATGAATTGTGCCGTCACAGCGGTATGAGCGCTCGACGGCAGAGGAAATACTAAAATTGTAACTCATTTTTTTTTCTATCCGTTTCATCATTGTCTCTCGAGAGCGGAAGCTTAATGCAGACGTGATCTGATACTGACATAAAAAACTTAATAGCTAGTCTTGATCTGATTTAAATGTGTAGACATATTGAGAAAGTTGTTATGAAATTCGGAGGATGGAGAGAAGCAACTAAAATAAATTACATTTAATATCAAGACGGTTTTGTTTACATTAGAAATTCCTGGACAATGAAACTGATTGCAAGATTTCGGAGCAGACTTTTCACGCAGAAGTGAAGGAGATTTTTGAAGACCTGGACGCCACAGCAAACATGAAGACATGTTAACATGGTAAAGAATTAACTCTAAGCTACGCCATTTCCCCCTGTCAGTTACATTTTGTTATTCTCTGTTCTTTTTCAATAATTTTTGTAGTGGAAATTGGTTTAACTTTTGCTCAAAAACGACACAAGGACCACCCCAGCAATAGCCTTTCCGAATCACGAAGTCCGATAACTTTTCTGTAATACGAAGTCCGATTTGCTTTTCATTCTTTCCTTTTTTTACGGTCATTTACGATTTTGAAACCCCATTTCTATTCACCATTTCTTCCCACATTTTCAACCTTTTTTTTCTTTTTCTTTTCTTCTCTCTTTTCTTTTTTTATTAACCACTACAGTGGAATGGCACCAGGGGCTAGACACATGGGACATCCTATTTCGGAAATCGTTAGTGAATTCAATATCGTGAGATCCACAGTGACAGTGTCAACACTGTGGCGAGAGTACACAAATTGCGGGATTACCTCTCACCACGGGCAACGCAGCGGCTGACGAGCTTCACTTAATGACCGAGAACAGCAGCGTTGGGGAGGAAAGTTGTCATTGCTAAGGGAGAGGCAACGCTGCGTGAAATAACCGCAAAAATCAATAATTAATATGGGCCGTATGACGAACATATACGTTAGGACAGTGCGGGGTATTTAGCGCTAATGGGCTTTGGCAGCGGACGACCTAGGCGAGTACCTTTGCTAACAGCACGAAATAGCCTGCAGAGCCTTCCCTTGGCTCGTGGCCATGCCTGTTGGACGCTAGATGACTGGAAAGCCATGGCCTGGTCAGATAAGTTCCGATTTCTATAGGTAAGACGTGATGGTACACTTTGAGTGTGGTGCAGACCCGCGAAGACATGGACCCAGGTTTTCTACTAGGCACTTTGCAAGCTGGTCGTGGCTCCATAAATGTGTGGGTTGTGTTTGCATGGAATGGACTGGATCCTATGACTACAAATGGTTACTGACTTGTTGAGTCCATGCTACGTCTAGTTGTAGCATTACGTCGGGAAACAGGCGGTACGAAACGATGTTTGGAGGTGTCCCATGACTTTTGTCACCTCAGTGTCAAGTTAATTTCAGCTCATGTCTCCTTCTTGGCCTCAAAACGGGAAAAGGTCATAGAGCGCTTTCATGACTTCAAAGAGTAACGGTCTAAAAGAGAAAAAGTATCACATTTTCTCTGACCATTCGTCAACAATAGTTTACAAAAAGATGTGAGGAATACGAAGCTAAAGTGACTGAACATCACTGGAGCAACGCAGGAGAATAACGAACAGCGAGGAGCACCGTTTATTACAGAGCATATTTATTCCTCTAGCAGCGAGTGAGAATACCTGGCCCACTTGAGGATATTTTTTCTACGGTCGCTGAACTTGGACACGACACTCTTGAAAAATATTGAAAGACAGTGCGCAACGCAGTTCCCGACCCCTCCTGGAAACACTTACTTCAGCATTACGCAGAAGTGGTTTGTTTATCACGAGCATTATCATGAAATACGTTTTCCAGGGAGCGCAGATTAAATGGATTGCCCGTGAGGGAGGCAGTGGCGTGGGCGGCGGCGTCTTGGCCAACTATAAAGCTACCTGTCGGCTGGGCCTCCCAAGGGCTCCCTGCTCCCCCAGGAGTCTCTGTAAACAAAGTTTTAGAGCGGTCCGGGGAGGCGCGCCGGCATCTCCACTGGAAATAACCGCGAGTAATGGCGGCGCCAGGCGCTCCAAATGGGCACGGGCGCCAGTGTCTTCGAATGACAGTTCTAGCCACGTAACAACGAGCAAAAGTGTTATGACAGATCTAGTCACTAACAGAAACATAAAGAAAGTGTAGTAACCTGACGACACTAAGAAATGAAGTTCCCAATTCTAATGACCAAAATCGAATAAAACAGTTTTTAAAATGTGATGTCAGTTCGCCACCCACCGAGGTTTTTTCCGAGAGAAAAACCTGTAATTACATTCGGTCGATTTTTGAAATTCAGCGAGCCTAAAGACCACACATGTCAGAAGAAACCACAATGTGAAATGAAGTTCTTCTGTTACGTAGAGTCAATAAGCGTATCGAAATGGTCTATTCAATAACTCAGTTACAAACCTCGCACCGGAACGGAAGACGACAGAGAGAACACTGAAATACTGACTTCTATGTTCGGAAACCTTCGCCGTGGATGAACGTAATATGGTTCTTCCTTTCAATTTTCCCTCGCAATACCAAGTGCGGATGGAGGTAGGATTTATTATTCAAAGCTTTGGAAACTATTGTAGAATAGTCATGTAATAAATATTTTATAATTTTCAAGAATATGTACATTGTTTTCAGTGATTTCTTATAGTAGATTCCGTAATTGTTTTAAATTTTTCAGTAAAGCTTAACCTAAAATTTTAACTTTTAGTAGTGACTGTGACTTTCAGCAACAGATATCATGTTTTCAAACTCAGGACTCTTCTTTCTCTTCTATACATCTTGAAAAACTATGTTGTGAATGAAAATCAAAGACAGTTAACGAAATATAAAATATAAGATGTAAAACATAAAATGTAATATTTTTTTATTTTCTTGTTGTAGTCATGAAGTACTGCTCCCGTCGGTGTACACATTACAGAAAATGCGTTGATATCGTAAAATTGTGCTAAAAGATAGTTTCAGGTCCTGCATCCCACTTATACATCACTATTTATTTAATAACTAGTTTTAACAAAAGTTAACAACAACTAAGTAATGTTTTTTTTCTTTCTCCATGCTGGGCATCAAGTACTCCCCCTTGGTATTACACTTTATAGAATGTCATATGTTAAGAGAAATGACCGTGGAATAGAATAGCAACCACAACCGCATAATAATATAAAGGCATCTGTACCAGATTAGATACCTGTAAGATTCTATAGAGATAACACGAAGAAACTTTTTGTCCTATCAGACGACAGACTAAGAAAGGGCGTCTAGCTACTGGAAAATGAAAAAGTTATTTCCATTTTCACGAATAGTTGCAGAATAGGAATACTACCTATAGTTCTATATCGCTGACGTCAGTCTTTTGTAGAAATATGGAACATGTTTGATGCTCAGAAGTGACTTTTATAAAAAAAAAATTCTATAAAAAACTGCACGGATTATACGAACAGAGATATTGTGAGAAACAGCTAACTCTGTCTCGTCTACTTCGTGGCCCCTATTGTGACCTTAAGTTTATCACTAATCTCATTTGTGGTACTCCTCGTTACCTTCGTCTTTCGTCACTTTATTCGCAATCCATTCAACCGGACTTGCAAATCACCCGCTCTTTCATTGAGGATAGCGAAGATATCAGAGAATCTAAGCCGTGATAACGTTTAACCCTGCATTTAGATCCCACTCACAAACGTGTCTCTTACTTCCGTCATTGCGTCTTCGGTATAGAGACTGAAGAGTAGATGTGAAAGACTACATGCATGCTTATACTCTATCTAAAACGACCACGTTTTTTTGGTCATCCAATCTGATTTTGGTATTGTATATTGCTCTTTTTTCCAGTGTCTTACACCTATTTTCCACAGAATTTCGAAAAATCTAGCACCACTATAGAACGTCGAATCTTCTTTCTATTTCCACAGATCCCACGGAAGCGTACTGATTGTCTTGAAGATTTTATTTCAGTACATAGCGCAATGTAGGAACTGCATCTCTGATGCATGCACTTTTCCTAAAGTAAAACAAATCTTCATTTAACACATCTTCAATATACCGTGTTTTCTTACCCATTCTTTTGTATGCAACTTGGACTCATGAGATGTTAGCCTAATTGTACGATAAGTCTGACACTAATGTGCCTTTGCTATCTTCGCAGCGTGGCAAATATTTTTTCGTCAGACTGAATGTAAGTCTCCAGAACCCATACGTACTATGGAAACAAATGTATGTAAGCAACTAACTTTACATATATCTTCAACGCTTCAAGAACCTTTTTCTCGCTATCACCCTCGCATACCATTAGGAAAGAGAAGAAGGTTATCGCCCACTACAACTTCGCTTTTAATGCAGTAAAACTGCCGTATCGTGCATGAAGTTTTAGTTTATTACTTCTTTGCTACTAACTCCGAAACATTTCGCATATTTTATCCACGTATCACGCTACATAGACCTGCAATATTACCGCATTGTACGACACATGCATCAGGAAATATGACGTCATGAACATCGAGCGGCATGGAAACGAAACTGCAGGGCGAGATTCGTTAAGATACAGCTGAAATATGTCTACAAATACGTATGAAGGAAATTAAATACATATAAAATACATGTGTCATTAGCGGACATGGGTGAAGTTACGGAAAGGAAGCTCCGCCTAAATCCCTTGATCGATCTCAACCGAACTATGTACACATATTACTTACTACCTGCCAAAAACATCCTATTGAGGTGGCGTTGACAGACAGGGAAGGGTATAAACACACACACACACACACACACACACAGAGAGAGAAAGGGATGGACAGAGAAAATACAAGGAGGATACATGCAGAGATATGGAGAGGAGGTGTGGATACCGATTGAGGAGAGAAGGAGACGGACAGAGAAAGGGAAGAGGAGGAGATGGACAGAGAGAGCGGGGAGAAGGAAATGGATGGGTAGAAGGGTGGAGGAGATAGACAGAGAGAGCAAAAGGAAATGCGTAGAGAGGATGGGGGGGGGGCAGGGGAGGAACAGAAAGTGGGAGAGGAGGAGTTGACAAAGAAATTGGGATTTGGAGAGAAGACACAGAGAGGGGAGACTGACAGAGACAGAGGGATTAGAAGTCTGACACTTAAAAAGAGGACATGGACAGAGACGGCTACGAGGAGATGGACAGAGAGAGGGGGCCGTATGAAATGTATAGGGGTGGGGATGCTAATAGAAGATTAAAATAAATGCAGTACATACCCAGGCAACGCTAGTCGTATCTATATTGCATAGGTACTATCCCAGATCCCAGTACCAGTTGCAGATTGGCTATTAACTGCTTCCAAGGGCCATAAAATTTGATTTTCAATATTTCACATCATTATTGACAGAATTTTAAAATTTAATATGATTTCATTATCACTCTTTCAGAAGTGTCATCTTACGTTAAAAGAGTAACCCAATAAGACAAGTATTGCATTTAAAATCAGTGTGTTTTTCTTATGGAAGTGTAACTGAGTGCACACTAATATCCGGACAAAAGCACTACAGACTTCCAATGAATTTTACATGTAATTTCAAACTTTGTGATAGTTTCTCTTGCTGACAACAGCCACAAAATGATGATACGTAAAAGTTTGTTGCTTACTACATTTTTTACATTTCCGCTGTTCATACAGTTAAATTTCAGTACTACAGGTGACGATTATCTTCACTCATTTCTTATCACCGCCTGTATTCGCCATACAGTTTGTAGAATATATCTACAAATACCACTGAATATAACTGAACAATTATATCAGAAATTACTGTGAACGCGTCAGAAACGCCAAAGAAACACTATTAATTCTTTTATTTTATTTTATTTTATTTTATTTTATTTTTTTATTTTTTTTTTTGTCATCAGTCTACTGACTGGTTTGATGTGGCCCGCCACCAATTCCTTTCCTGTGCTAACCTCTTCATCTCAGAGTAGCACTTGCAACCTACGTCCTCAATTATTTGCTTGACGTATTCCAATCTCTGTCTTCCTCTACAGTTTTTGCCCTCTACAGCTCCTTCTAGTACCATGGAAGTCATTCCCTCATGTCTTAGCAGATGTCCTATCATCCTGTCTCTTCTCCTTGTCAGTGTTTTCCACATATTCCTTTCCTCTCCGATTCTGCGTAGAACCTCCTCATTCCTTACCTTATCAGTCCACCTAATTTTCAACATTCGTCTATAGCACCACATCTCAAATGCTTCGATTCTCTTCTGTTCCGGTTTTCCCACAGTCCATGTTTCACTACCATACAATGCTGTACTCCAGGCGTACATCCTCACAAATTTCTTCCTCAAATTTAGGCCGGTATTTGATATTAGTAGACTTCTCTTGGCCAGAAATGCCTTTTTTGCCATAGCGAGTCTGCTTTTGATGTCCTCCTTGCTCCGTCCGTCATTGGTAATTTTACTGCCTAGGTTGCAGAATTCCTTAACTTCATTGACTTCGTGACCATCAATCCCGATGTTACGTTTCTCGCTGTTCTCATTTCTACTACTTCTCATTACCTTCGTCTTTCTCTGACTTACTCTCAAACCATACTGTGTACTCATTAGACTGTTCATTCCGTTCAGCAGATCATTTAATTCTTCTTCACTTTCACTCAGGATAGCAATGTCATCAGCGAATCGTATCATTGATATCCTTTCACCTTGTATTTTAATTCCACTCCTGAACCTTTCTTTTATTTCCATCATTGCTTCCTCGATGTATAGATTGAAGAGTAGGGGCGAAAGGCTACAGCCTTGTCTTACACCCTTCTTAATACGAGCACTTCGTTCTTAATCGTCCACTCTTATTTTTCCCTCTTGATTGTTCTACATATTGTATATGACCCGTCTCTCCCTATAGCTTACCTCTACTTTTTTCAGAATCTCGAACAGCTTGCACCATTTTATATTGTCAAACGCTTTTTCCAGGTCGACATATCCAATGAAAGTGTCTTGACTGTTCTTTAGCCTTGCTTCCATAATTAGCTGTAACGTCACAATTGCCTCTCTCGTCCCTTTACTTTTCCTAAACCCAAACTGATCGTCACCTAGCGCATTCTCAATTTTCTTTTCCATTCTTCTGTATATTATTCTTGCAAGCAGCTGCTTTGCATGAGCTGTTATACTGATTGTCCGATAATTCTCGCACTTGTCAGCTCTTGCCGTCTTCGGAATTGTGTGGATGATGCTTTTCCGAAAGTCAGATGGTATATCGCCAGACTCATATATTCTACACACCAACGTGAATAGTCGTTTTGTTGCCCCTTCCCCCAATGATTTTAGAAATTCTGATGGAATGTTATCTATCCCTTCTGCCTTATTTGACCGTAAGTTCTCCAAAGCTCTTTTAAATTCCGATTCTAATACTGGATCCCCTATCTCTTCTAAATCGACTCCTGTTTCTTCTTCTATCATATCAGACAGATCTTCACCCTCATAGAGGCTTTCAATGTATTCTTTCCACCTATCTGCTCTCTCCTCTGCATTTAACAGTGGAATTCCCGTTGCACATGTTACCACCGTTGCTTTTAATGTCACCAAAGGTTGTTTTGACTTTCCTGTATGCTGAGTCTGTCCTTCCGACAATCATATCTTTTTCGATGTCTTCACATTTTTCCTGCAACCATTTCGTCTTAGCTTCCCTGCACTTCCTATTTATTTCATTCCTCAGCGACTTGTATTTCTGTATTCCTGATTTTCCCGGAACATGTTTGTACTTCCTCCTTTCATCAATCAACTGAAGTATATCTTCTGTTACCCATGGTTTCTTCGCAGCTACCTTCTTTGTACCTATGTTTTCCTTCCCAACTTCTGTGATGGCCCTTTTTAGAGATGTCCATTCCTCTTCAACTCTACTGCTTACTGCGCTATTCCTTATTACTGTATCTATAGCGTTAGAGAACTTGAAACGTATCTCGACATTCCTTAGTACTTCCGTATCCCACTTCTTTTCCGTATTGATTCTTCCTGACAAATGTCTTGAGCTTCAGCCTACTCTTCATCACTACTATATTGTGATCTGAGTCTGTATCTGCTCCTGGGTACACCTTACAATCCAGTATCTGATTTCGGAATCTCTGTCTGACCATGATGTAATCTAATTGAAATCTTCCCGTATCTCACGGCCTTTTCCAAGTATACCTCCTCCTCTTGTGATCCTTGAACAGGGTATTCGCTATTACTTGTTGAAACTATTAATTCATATCACCTTTATTTCTGCCGAGTACAATGTGGGCCGCGTACACAGGCTGGCTGAGCTTGGTGATACCAACGACCTTCCCTGAGTCCTCTCTGACTCGTAGCGATGACACCAGCTCCGGGCCGCATCAGTCTTGCTAGCGCAGCGCCGCGTACCGTGACGTAGCGGATTAATGTCCTTACTTCGTACTTCGGCCGCACGTGGCTGGTGACGTCCGGCTGGCTGGCCAGCTCTGTGGCAGACCGCACGCCACTGTGCGTGAAGGCTCCGGGCTGGATTCCCGGCGCTGTCGGAATGAGAGGTGCTCTCATAGTGCGGAGTGTACTCTATCCCACCCCGTCTTCTTCCCTGCTCCTCCTGGTGGCTATCCCGCGGTGGACGGGCAGAATGGGCTGCAGTCCCCCAGCGTCGTCGGCTCACCCGGTTGTGACGGCGGAATCACAGGGCATAGGCCCTGTACAATCTCGATGTCGGCCCACTGATGTGGTCAGCATTGGTGGCGAGCGAGTCTGCCGTGATGTCTGCTAATCCTGGATTGATGATTGACAGCGGCAGCAGGGAGGACCATAGCTGGTACTGTCCCCTCACATCTGCTGCTGGATGGGCCGTCCTTACTGCAACGTCTCCTTAATAAAGATTAACATGTCGATCACTGAGCTGAGCGCTACGCAGCGACCCAGTACACTTCTAACTGCAAGTGTAACTGCGAGTGCCTTGTTGCTATCAAAGCTGGCGTATTTAAAGGAAGCACGAGCGACTTCCTGACGTCATGCTCTTTGGTAATGAACTCATTCGTTCCACTTATACTGCTGATTCATCTGTCGTACTTGCTCCTTAGGTGTTCTTGCGACAGAGTTACGTGTTGTTACGACAGACTTACGCGAAGTTGTGAAATGCAGTACAGCTGACGCTATACCTCTGTCTTACACTCTACAAAAGTCTCCATCTAACACAAACCCGCAAGCTAAGCAATTCTCTCTCACCTGTTCTGTGTAACCCGGCCATTGCCCCTGCGTGACGACACATTCCGATATATGTGCAATCCTCTTACCTCTTGGCTAACCTACTGCCCCTGGCTCTCAGCATAGGCAACGAACCTTTGACAATATTCCACGTTTCCAACTCTTTACTATTCCGCGACACTACAATAGGACACTTGACATAATACATGTTTTTAGATGAGTGAAAAATTAGCTTCTGCGTAAAGTGGGTAACATGACGCACGACGTTAACATGTATTATTTATTCAGTACTAACTGTGTTCGCAACACACTTCGTAGGCAGTGTCCATATATATGATAAATATACCTCCCAAATTATAACACTGTATGACACTTATTTCAGGAGATGTGTGACACAAGCCTTGAGATATAGGAAAGACATGCTTTTGCTTGAAATTGTACGAAGATATTTAAGGAGATGAGTGATACAAACATTGAAATGCATGAAGGACATGCTTTTCCTTGATATGGAGCGGAAAGTCTCGTATATTCATCCATTGTTTCATAATGAGAGCACCAAGAGACTTCTAATAAACATCAAGAGTAGTTTCAAACATTTTCTAAATTTTATTTCGCTTCCATGCTTAACTTCATATGTTAACTTATACACATTAGTAGAGTAATCACAATCTTGAAGTTAATTTATACATGGGAGTATTAGTTTTTGAAGTATCGTGGTTTCCTGGTGTTCTGTAAATGAGTATGAACATACGTCTAGTTGCCACTTTCTTTTCTGATTTCAGAAATACAGGAGGAATATTTTCTGTGCTTTGTGCCTTGTAACGAGCGTGTCTTCAAACCATTCTGCGCTTACACAACCGCCTCTCACTTTTTAAAATTCAGCTGCAATGTTAATTATACTTCGCATTTTGCTGGCATAAATACGAGTTTCCGTGGTTGCAGTCCAAAGACCGGTTTATGTTGCTCACCATGCTGCCCCTTCCTGTGCAAGCCTACATCCCAATGAATGTGCTTACTACACTCCTGGAAATTGAAATAAGAACACCGTGAATTCATTGTCCCAGGAAGGGGAAACTTTATTGACACATTCCTGGGGTCAGATACATCACATGATCACACTGACAGAACCACAGGCACATAGACACAGGCAACAGAGCATGCACAATGTCGGCACTAGTACAGTGTATATCCACCTTTCGCAGCAATGCAGGCTGCTATTCTCCCATGGAGACGATCGTAGAGATGCTGGATGTAGTCTTGTGGAACGGCTTGCCATGCCATTTCCACCTGGCGCCTCAGTTGGACCAGCGTTCGTGCTGGACGTGCAGACCGCGTGAGACGACGCTTCATCCAGTCCCAAACATGCTCAATGGGGGACAGATCCGGAGATCTTGCTGGCCAGGGTAGTTGACTTACACCTTCTACAGCACGTTGGGTGGCACGGGATATATGCGGACGTGCATTGTCCTGTTGGAACAGCAAGTTCCCTTGCCGGTCTAGGAATGGTAGAACGATGGGTTCGATGACGGTTTGGATGTACCGTGCACTATTCAGTGTCCCCTCGACGATCACCAGTGGTGTAAGGCCAGTGCAGGAGATCGCTCCCCACACCATGATGCCGGGAGTTGGCCCTGTGTGCCTTGGTCGTATGCATTCCTGATTGTGGCGCTCACCTGCACGGCGCCAAACACGCATACGACCATCATTGGCACCAAGGCAGAAGCGACTCTCATCGCTGAAGACGACACGTCTCCATTCGTCCCTCCATTCACGCCTGTCGCGACACCACTGGAGGCGGGCTGCACGATGTTGGGGCGTGAGCGGAAGACGGCCTAACGGTGTGCGGGACCGTAGCCCAGCTTCATGGAGACGGTTGCGAATGGTCCACGCCGATACCCCAGGAGCAACAGTGTCTCTAATTTGCTGGGAAGTGGCGGTGCGGTCCCCTACGGCACTGCGTAGGATCCTACGGTCTTGGCGTGCATCCGTGCGTCGCTGCGGTCCGGTCCCAGGTCGACGGGCACGTGCACCTTCCGCCGACCACTGGCGACAACATCGATGTACTGTGGAGACCTCACGCCCCACGTGTTGAGCAATTCGGCGGTACGTCCACCCGGCCTCCCTCGCTCCCTCGCTCAAAGTCCGTCAACTGCACATACGGTTCACGTCCACGCTGTCGCGGTATGCTACCAGTGTTAAAGACTGCGATGGAGCTCCGTATGCCACGGCAAACTGGCTGACACTGACGGCGGCGGTGCACAAATGCTGCGCAGCTAGCGCCATTCGACGGCCAACACCGCGGTTCCTGGGGTGTCCGCTGTGCCGTGCGTGTGATCATTGTTTGTACAGCCCTCTCGCAGTGTCCGGAGCAAGTATGGTGGGTCTGACACATCGGTGTCAATGTGTTCTTTTTTCCATTTCCAGGAGTGTATATTCACCTCTCGGCCTCCCCCTACGATTCTTACTGCTCACACTTCCCTCCAGTACTAAAGCGGGCGATCCCTTGATGCCTCAGAACGTGTTCTACCAACCAATTCTTTATTCTAGTCTAGCTGTACCACAAATTCCCCTTCTCCCCAGTTCTGTTCAGTACCATTAGTTACATGATCTACCACCCTGATCTTGAGCATTCTTCTGTAGGACCACATTTCAAAAGCTTCTATCCTTCTCTTGTCTAAACTGTTAATCGTCCATGTTTCACTTCCATACATGGCTACACTCCATACAAATAGTTTCAGAAAGGACTTCCTTACACTTAATTCTATACTCGACGTTATCAAATTTCTCTTCTTCAGAAATTCTTTCCTTGCCATTGCCAATCTACATTTTATACCCTCCGCACTTCAAGCATCATCAGTTATTTTGCTTCCCAAATAGCAAAACTCATTTACTACTTTAAGTTTCTCGTCTCCTAATCTAATTCCCTCAGCATCGTCTGATTTAATTCGACCACATTCCATTATCCTTGATTTTCTTTTGTTGATGTTCATCTTACATCGTCGTTTCAGTACACTGTCAATTCCATTCAATTGCTCTTCCAAGTCCTTTGCTGTCTCTGACAGAATTTCAATACACCAGCCAACCTCAAACTTTTTATTTCTTCTCCTTGGACTTTAATTCCAACCCCAAATACTCCTTTGGTTTCCTTTACTGCTTACTCAATACATATATTGAACAACATCGGGGATAGTCTACAACCCTATGTCACTTCCTTCTCAGCCATTGCTACCATTTTTTACCCCTCGACTCTTATCTTAACCTATTTCTATGAGAAGGCGTAATGTCGGTACTGCCCCACATGTTCCTACATTTCTCTTGAATCCAAACTGTTCTGTGCTGGTGTCGTCTTCTACCGGTTTTCCCATTCTTCTGTAAAGGGTTAATGTTAGCATTTTGGAGCCGTGACTTATTAAAGCGATAGTTCGGTAATTTTCACCTATGTCAGCCCTTGCTTCCTTTGTAATTGGAATTATTATAATCTTCTTGATGTCTAAGGATATTTCGGTTGTCTCATACATCTTGCTCACCAGACAGAAGACTTTTGTCATGACAGGTTCTCCCGATGCTATTAGCAGCTCTAAAGGAATGTGGCCTACTCCTGGGGACTTGTTTCGACTTAGCTTTTTCAGTGATTTGTGAAATTCTTCACGCAGTATCATATCCCCCTTCTCATTTTCATGTGTCCTCTTCCATTCCTGTAATATTGCTCTCAAGTACATCTCACTTGTACAGACCCTCGGTGTACTCCTTACATCTTCCAGATTTCCATTCTTTGCTTACGACTGGTTTTCGATATCAGCTCTTGATATTCAGACAGGTGGTCGTCTTTTCTCCAAAGCTCTCTTTAATTTTCCTGTAGGCAGCATCTATCTTACCCCTGGTTATATATGCTTCTACATCCTTACATTTGTTCTCTAGCCATTACTGGTTAGCCATTTTAAACTACTAGTCGATTTCATTCTTTAGATGTTTGTATTCCCTTGTATTCTCCATTTATTGTATTTTTGTATTTTCTCCTCTCATCAGTTAAACTTAATGTCTCTTATGTTACCCAAGGCAACGGCCTTGCCACAGTGGATACACCAGTTCCCGTGAGATCAGCAAAGTTAAGCGCTGTCGGGCGTAGCCGGCAGTTGGGTTGGTGACCATCCAGCCGCCATGCGCTATTGCCATTTCTCGGGGTGCACGCCGCCTCGTGATGCCAATTGAGGGACTACTCGACCGAATAGTGGCGGTTCCGGTCAAAGAAAACCATCATAACGACCAAGAGAGCAGTGTGCTGACCACACGCCCCTCCTATCCGTATCCTCAGCTGAGGATGATACGGCGGTCGGATGGTCCCGATGGGCTGCTTGTGGCCTGATGACGGAGTGCTTTATGTTACCGAAGGATTTCTATTAGCCCTCGTCTTTCACCTAACTGATCAAATGGCTCTGAGCACTATAGGACTTAACATCTATGGTCATAAGTCCCCTAGAACTTAGAACTACTTAAATCTAACTAACCTAAGGACATCACATACATCCATGCCCGAGGAAGGATTCGAACCTGCGACCGTAGCAGCCGCGTGGTTCCAGACTGTAGTGCCTAGAACCTCTCGGCCACCACGGACGGCCCTAACTGATCCTCGGCTGCCTTTACTAATTCATCTCTCAAAGCTACGGACTCGTCTTCTGCTGTATTCCTTTCCCCTTTCCTTGTCAGTCAGTCCCCAATGGTCCCTCCGAAACTCTCTGCAGCCTCACGTTCTTTCAGTTTATCGAGGTCGCATCTCCTTAAAATCCTACCTTTTCAAGTTTCTTCAGTTTTAGTCTGCACTTCTTAACCAATAAAGTGTGGTTAGAGTTCACGTATGCCTCTGAAAATGTTTTACAATTTAAAGTCTGGTTCCGATAGCTCTACCTTACCATTGTACAATATAATCAATTTGAAAACTTTCAATGTCTCCAGGTCTCTTTCACGTATACAACATTCTTTCATGATTCTTAAACCAATTGTTAGCTATGATTAAATTATGCTCTGTGCAAAATTCTACCAGTCGGATTCCTCTTTCATTCCTTTCCCTCAGTCCATCTTCACCTGCTACTTTTCCCTCTCTTCCTTTTCCTACTATCAAATTCCAGTCCCCGTACTGTTAAATTTTCGTCTCCCTTTGATATCTTAATTTAAGCGAAAATGTAAAGAAAAATTTTGTATGAATTTGTAATATTTTAGTCATTCATGTATTTAAGTGTAACCACTGTGTGTTCGAGAACTTGGGTCGGTAAAGAACGTTTTATACATGTAAAAAGTAATAAGGGTAAGTGGCATATTAAAAAAATCAGTCTTTGTTTTAGGTCAGATGAGCGTGAATACACGAATCTGGCACGGAGTCAGTTAGTGAAAAAATTAAATATTTTGAGGAAAGCAGAACCGTTTTAGTAAATAGTAGGTTAAGAAAGTTAAGAAGATCATGGGAAGGTGTATGGAGACGGAGAACATGGTGTAGAACATTGTTGCCATAACTCATCAAGATTTCGGGGACTAATTCCGGCATTTTACATAGAAGAGTATTTTGCAAGCATAGAAAAATTACGAAGAAAAGTAGGGAAACAAGAGGCAAGAATTACAAGGAGAAGAATTTTCTGAAGATCCAGCGTGAAACCTAGTATTATACTGAATATTTTAAAAACTGAAGTACTCCAGCAAGAGAACCTCTCCTCTAACTTGGCCGAAGCCCACAGCTACTGCGTACAAAATGATTATCCACTTTCCGCACTGGCAACCTGGAAAATCATATTGTTATAAAACATTAAATTTCCGATTCAAAATGCGAGTATATTTTTTAACAACGACGACGCATTATTCAACTCTCCACACACAAGCGTCCTAATCTTCTGTGACTTTTTTGTAAAATTTAGAGCAAATGTTGCCCAGCCTGACCCAATATTTGACTATGAATGTCTGCCCCGGTTTTCGTATTTGCTCTTCCGAAAGCTTTGGGCATATTCGGAGGCAATCGGTATGTCCACCAAAGTTGCCATTCTCTTAGTTCCTACTTTGTGGTACTGTGCATGTGTTTACAGCTACCTATCAGTTTGAAATCGTGTGTAATATCTATAAAGCAGCACCAAAATTACAGATGTTGAAGTGGTTGAAAATTACCTCAAAACGAGGAACCGAGGGTGTAAGTCACCCTGGTAGAGGTACGAGAATGTGTTCAGTGTATCCAATACTGGCGACACTAGGAACAATGAAACTGTTGAAACCCAAGTTCCCGGTGAGTGTACAACTTTGCTATCGACATGCTGGACTTCAGAGCGGCAAAATACACCGCTAGTTGTGTGTATGTGGAGGGGACTGGGAGAGCTACAGATAGAGTGTCGGTCTACAAATGTGCAGGGAAAACTAGAAACAATCGATACTGTTGTTGTAAACTATAGTAGCTCTAAGAATTTTAGCGTATTGCAGCCCGTCAGCAACTGTGACAGACTAATATTTTGAAGAATCAGCGCCAGTTCCACAAATTTTCTGGTCTTTACCAGGTTTCAGCTAAATTAATCTACCCTTGCTCAGAAGAATAAAATTACTATAACATGCCAGAGTAAGGCACAGTCAACAATAAAATTAAAACTACTTAGCTGATGACCAGCCCAGGCATCGCTTCACCACGCGGTCGGTTGGCGCCGCTCCCCGTTTTCAAAAGAGTAATGCAAGTTATCCGTACAGTTCTAGTGTCCAACTCTGAGGGCGAAAGGTCATTCAGCGCCAAAATACTTAGAGATTAAAATTGGGAATAACTTAAGTTGGAACGATCACATAGGTAACATTCTGGGTAAGGCAAACAAAAGTCCGCAGAACAGTGAGAAAATGTAAGTGGTCTGCTAAAGAGACTGCCTTCACTACGCTTGTACGTCCTCTTTTAAAGCATTGCTGTGCCATGTGGGATCAGCATGAGATAGGATCGACGGAGGAGAACGAAAACTTTGAGAGAAGGGTAACTCGTTTTGTGCTATCACGGAAATGGGGAGAGAGAGCCATGAATATAATATGTTAATTGGGGTGGCAATCATTAAAGCAAAGGTGTTTTTCACTGCAGTATGATCTTCTTATGAAATTTTGGAGCACCAACTTTCTCCGCAGAGTGTGAAAATATTTTGTTGATGCCCACCTACATAGTGAGGAATGATCAGCGTAATAAAGCAAGTGAAATGACAGCTCCCACGCACTGTTCGATAACGGAACGATATAGAAATAGCCTGAAGGTGGTTCAATGAACCCACTGTCAGGCACTTAATTATGGACTGCAGAGTAATCAGTAGATGTAAGTGAAGAAAATGCTTGGCTGGAGATGAAAAATAGTAAACTGAGCAGTTCAATGTATACAGGAGAAAACGAACTTAGAATGTGGCCGCAGTTTGGAATCGTAATATGGGCAGCAAAACAATGGGTACAATAATTTGTTTGAGACGTGTCATAAACGTTAATAATTCCGTGCAACCATTCTTTTTATTTTGTGGAACTGACTGACGAGAGAGAATCCTCAATGAAAGAAGCCCCACTAAAGAATTTGGATTCACGTAATCTAAATACAAGTTCCCTCAGAACAACCCTTGTTGGATTTGTAGGTGAAAGCGCCTCCGCAATATATAATTAGGAAAACGGTGTTGCAACAGAAATGAAAAAATGATTTTACTCATGTGCTAATAGATTGAAATTACCTGTTCGTGATGCATGAAGTGATGTGAAGAATGTTGCTAGTTTTCTATTATTTTTTATAAACTGTACACCCAGAATTTCTTCTGAAAGATAGCTACAACTTAGTGAATCTGCATTTTATTATCCAAGACAGGAAATACATTTACCATAAGATGGGAAGGACGAGCTTGAGATGTGTCAGACCACTGTGGGAGGATTAGAATCCGTAGCTACGCACTTTGCACAACCTGCAAGCTATTCTAAACAATATTGCAAGGAAAAAAGTGAGTACAATAGTCTATGCAAAATTCTGACTAGTTATGAATTTATTAACAATTAAGGGTAATGTGTGACGCTCTAACACAGCTTTCAGACTTATCTTTGCACATGCACAGCACACTCCCTGAAGCAGACAGGACAGTTAAACGCACAATCCGTGTTGTCAAAACAGTGATAAATAGTTCAGGACCATATTTAGAGCAAGCCAACTGTGCAGTGAAATCCCACTTATTCGAAGACACAAATCAACAATGTAATACTAAACTATATAATTATAATAAGAACTGTATCAGGCTTAGATTTCACATATTAAGCAGCACTCGTAACTGAAAATTACTGCAACATTTAATTCTATAACTGAGGCTGTGTTCATACTCATAACTAAAAGTCAAAACCCACTATCTCGCTAGTAAAAACAGTCGAGACTAAGACAGCGAAAAGAACAACACACTTCTGTCCAGGAAAACTTTAATTAAAGATAGTGCTATGTAACAAAAAGAACAAATTAACTTTCATGTAATAGTTATTCCGACTTCAGATTTTATTAATAACTGCATGTATCAATTTACACTACAAGTTCATTCTATAATACGGTTTTGTAAATGTAAACTAGCTTTGAACGTTCATAGAAGGCAGATATACCAGTATTAAATATTCTGTCAATAATGTAAATCTGAATATCTTACGAAATGCCGAACAGCCAATACACGTCGTTAGTTCGTATCTAGTGTACATCTATTCACTTGCTCCTTGCGTAACAAAACATCTAACATATCTGATATACAGTGGCAAGCAAAACTAATGGACGAAATTAACTGTCGGCAACGAACATTCACTGACCACCAACAACGTTATAACTACCGACCTACTATCGGTATAAACCCGTCCAGGCGATAGTAACGTCAGCAAGTAGACGAGTGACTGCTAGTCAAACACACGTTAGGTACATTTAGTATCAGTGAGCGTATTGTCCGTGTTACAATGGGGAAGGCGCGCAGTCTACTTGAGCGTGACAGTGGGCAGATTGTGATGGCCCGGGGGCTTAGCACGAGCATTTCTGAAATTGTAGAACCTGTCGGGTGTTCAAGGAATACTGAGGCGAAAGTCTACAAGAAGTGACAAAAGCAAGGTGAAACCATGTCCAGACGTCAAGATGTATGGTGGCCATCCGTCATTACAGATGGAACCGAGCGAGGTGGTGCAGTGGTTAGCACACTTGAGTCGCATTCGGGAGAACGACGGCTCAAACCCACGTCCAGAAACCCAGATTTAGGTTTCCCATGATTTCCCTAAATCACTCCAGGCATATGCAGATGTGGTCCCTTTGAAAGGGTACGGCCGATTTCCTTCCCCATCCTGCGCCGGCTTCGGTGGCCGAGCGGTTCTAGGCGCTTCAGTCCTGAACCATGCGACTGCTACGATCGCAGGTTCGAATCATGACTCGGGCATAGATGTGTGTGATGTTCTTAGGTTAGTTAGGTTTAAGTAGTTCTAAGTTCTAGGGGACTGATGACCTCACATGTTAAGTCCCATAGTGCTCAGAGCCATTTGAACCTTTTGAACCCCATCCTGCCCTAAGCCGATGGGATCAATGACTTCGCAGCTTGGTCCCTTCCCTCAAATCAGAAACTGTTGTCGGACGTCGTAGGCTGGGCAGACTGGGAAAACAGGACAATGTGTTGGGCAGAGTACAAATGTGTCTGAACACACAGTGCGTCGAACACTCCTAACAATGGGTCTTCGAAGCCGACGAACCATGCATGTGACAATGTTAACAAAACGACATCGTAAACCACGACTGGAATTGGCACTGGGAGTTGCTGCAGTGACATAGCGTTGCATTGTCTCATGAATCCCTATACCTTCTTCATGATGCCGACGGGTTTGGCGAATCCGCTTTCTTCCAAGGGAAACGCTCATTGCCAGCTGTACTGCGGGACGAAGACAAGCAGGCGGTGGCTCCAGTATGCTCTGCGGAACATTCACGCGCGCATGCATTGGTCGGGTGGAAACCGTGCAAGGCACCATGACGGCCTGGTTGCAGACTACGTACATCCTTTCATGACGATCATGTTTCGAAAAGTCAGTGACATTTTCCAGCAAGATAATGTGCCAGCTCACATGGTCAGTAGCGTGATGGAGTGGTCCGAGAAACACAGTGGCGGGTTCCAATTGATGCGCTATCCCCCAACTCGCCAAATCGGACGTGATCGAATTTACGGTAATTAGGTGATTTTTGTGTGTACAAGTAGCGCATCCCTCCTGCGACCTACCAAGGCCTCACTGCCTCCATGCCACGACGCGTCGCCGCTGTTATCCGTTTCAAAGGCGACATACCTGCTACCGGGTAGGTGATCGTAATGTTCTGGCTGATCAGCGCAGCTCTATGAAACTTGGACCACACATTGAAAGAACTGTTTCAGAATAGTACAGAAGTTAAGCGAACCAAATACGCAATTAGGAAGACAGAAATGCCACTTTTACGCAAAGCTAGTAAGTCACCATAAATTACGACGATCCCCTGTACAGTAAGAAATACGTGACGTGATTGTTAATAGGTTGTGTGATCAACACAGGTAGCTGTGGATTGTCTCAACCGTTCTCATATGCGTTCCACGAGATTGATAACGAATTCTTGTGGTATGGATTTCCATTCCTTCACCAACATGGTTGAAAACTGCTGGATGTTAGTTGTCGCCTGTGGAAGAGTTGCGATTTAAGTTAGTGGGATCGGAAGGCCGAATACCCTCTCGTTCCAAGGACTTCTCCATGTGCTCAGGCATTGTCATCTATGAAAATGGAGTCACAGCCGAATGCATCCCTCAATGTTGGGAAGGAGTACGGAGTCGCAGTAGCGTTGATCAGTGAGTGAACCCTGTTCAGAGATTTGGAGATCAGTACGGCCATGCAGCACCTCCCCACACTATAACATCTGGACCATCAGAACGATCATGCTAGACAATATTCTTGGGTGCATTGCGTCTTCCCACCACACGCCGTATGAGGGTACGTCTTATATCGTCGGGCATGATCATTTGGGGGGTCCAGATGTTATGGTGTGGAGGAGCATAATTTTGTTTGGGCATACTGGACTCTACATCTTTGAAGACAGTACGCTCACCAGCCAGCGTTATTGTGACACTGTACTGCTCCCCACCATGCGTCTTTTCATGAGAGAATTCGACCTCGACTGCTTTTTCATGGGTGGATAGGTGGCAAGGCGCGACCGCATCGATGAGCGCAGCTGGAGGAGCTTTTCAGACAGGAGGTTGTTCAGCGAATGAGCATGCCTGCAGATTCCCGGAACTTAAATTCTATCGAGCACGTACGGGATGCGTTTGAGAGACGTAAGACAGCACATCCAAGTGCACCAAATGCTATACAGAAGTTGTCAAGTGCCGTGGTGGAGGAGTAGAACGCTTTACCTACACCTTCCTACCAACCATGTGGTGCATGGGTGAACGTCACAAAACCGGCGTTGCTGTTTGTGATGATCATACACCCTACTACGAACCATTTCCCACCTTTATTAATGTCCACGGAATCATCATCAATCGCCGTGTCTGCAATGTTACTATTGCCTTTGAATAAAAGTGTTAATTATCTTCCTTGTCATTGCATATTTGTTTCAGTTAACGTCTAAAAAAATGTGCTTAGGGCAATGGACTTAAAATCATGAAGTCCCTGCTTCGAATCTAGCTAGTAACAACTTTTTTTTATTCGATTAAGTACTGTATGTCTTAACAGACGGAAATTCTGCTTGAGTAACACGCATAAAAATTGTAATAAAAATTAAACTTTTATTTTTAATTGTTGGTCGTTTGAAGACACATAAAATTTTAATGCAAAAACGGAAAATGGCTAATTGATACATGAAAAAATTATACACTATAAACATACTGTTCAACCATTGGAAGTCAAAGGTATTTATTTTTTACCGTTTCGTTTTTCTAAATTTTAATCCACTGTGAGTACTTTTATTTTCACCTCAATAGTAACTAAAAGTAAAGATTTAATTATAATTAACTGTTTTTAAGGTAAGAACTGCATTACGCAATACACGTCATCATCATCATTGCCATTATCACTATCACCTTCATGAGGATAATGGACACATATTTCACGTATATACAACTGTTATTAGTGATGTAACAATGTACATTAGTATAACTGCGTAGGCTTCCGCGGCCAGAGTCAGTTGACATAAAAGTTTTATACGTATGGCACCGTGTCATAATGTATGAAAGTACTGCTGCTGGAGAGAAACCCACGTTTCGGCCACGGATGCAGCGGCCTTCTTCTGGGTCTAATGCACCCAGAAGAAGGCCGCTTCACCCGTGGCCGAAACGTTGGTTTTTCTCCAACAGCAGTAGTTTTATACATTATGACGCGGTACCCTACCCAGAAAACTTTTATATCGACTGTATATTAGATTACTGTTGTTCCACTTACGTAAATGCGTAGCTGAAACGTTTTTTGGAGCCCATAATTGTCTGAACCTTCAGCGAAATCGATCGTCTGTTACAAGATATACTGGTACACTTACGCATTGCATAATATACTTTTCAACATTCATTAAAGCTGTAAAATCCCACCTTCATACGATATTTCAGTACTTTTTACTTCTCACTTCCATTTGTTAATAAATATCGCATCAAAAGAAAAGTAGCAAGTGAGTTGCTACTAAACAGAATCCAGCCAGTGACTTCTCGATATCAAAATCTGTGTTCAACCACTCTGCTACTGGCGACTCTGTAGGGTAACCTAGAAACTTTTTCTACTTCACAGTGCTCAGATATCTTATAACCTTCAAAAGAGACACTGTCCCATTTTTATTTACGTATTTACTAAGAACAGCATCGTACTATTTTAGGAAATAAATGAAAGGAATGGAGGAGGGTCACTTAATAAAGTAAAGGAGGAACCATTTCGTTATAATCTTGTTTATAATATTTAGCAGCATCCTTCCATCAATCATATTTTCGCAGAATGCGCCTAGGTGTAGAATACAAATCTTCCACACTTATCCCTTCGTTGAATACTCTGATTGCAGTAGGAACGTGCAAAGCCCCTATACACTGCACACAAGAATATACTAACAAATAAAGCCGCAGGTACTGCAAAATCTTTCGAATATATTATTTTACATTAACCTTCAGTATGAGTACATTAGACATTTCTGAAACAGTAGAAAATTACACAGTCAATGTAAATTTCCTTGTAACACAGAAGTTGAGGAGAAGCTGTAACATTATACCACATGTTTCTTAATTATTGTTGAGGCAGATCTATTTGCCCACAAATTATTTTACGTCGATAGACATAGTGAATCAACGCCTATTTTCATTAAATTCAGCACTTCCCTCTTCACAGTTAGCTACACTATGACGTCGTAATAAGGCCGGGCCTTGTGCGGTAGCTTAACATTAATGAGGTGTTGACGTAGCGCCCATCCATCGTACAAACTTGCCACGTGTGTTAGCTTTTATTCAACTGAATGCTTGTTCATTATGGCGTGAATATCGCGAGCCTGGAATAATTACCCATGACAAATATGTAACGACTATGGAACGGAGCCGTGAGTGACGTGCCTCGGTATGATCACGTGACTGATGAGTTGGCAAACTAACTAGAATTTGTTATTGAATTATTATTTCTCCCAGTCAAAAATGAAACTTCACAACGAATCAGATGGTGACTGTTCCTATCGTTACTTATAAAAGTCACTCTGTTTGTAATATGGCTTTGTGTCTCATAACGCATATTCAAATACTGAATTCGGATGTTAAATCGCGTCGCTTTTCTCGTCTTGCTGCTTTCATTATATTTTCCCCAAACTGTATGGATCTTAAAAACTGAAATACACAGTACTGATATTATAAAACAGTACTTATTTTATAGTTCTTATTTAATAAATATGTAAAAGGTTTGATTAAATGCTGGAGGCAGGAAGCAAATCCGAGTATACAGATTAATAGAAAGAAGTGTGTTCTAATGGTTCAAATGGCTCTGAGCACTATGGGACTTAACGCCTGAGGTCATCAGTCCCCTAGAACTTAGAACTACTTAGACGTGACTAACCTAAGGACATCACACACATCGATGCCCGAGGCCGGATTCGAACCTGCGACCGCAGCGGTCGCGCGGTTCCAGACTGAAGTTCCCAGAACAACTCTGCCACTCCGGCCAGCAAATAAGTGTGTTACTGCACTTATGTCCGCAGATGATGTTATCGCTTTTGGAAGAAACTGAAGATAGCTACATAGGCAGTCTATAAATTACACCAGTTAGAGATAACAGAATATATAAGAAACCTACAACCGTGGCTCACCATGGTAAATACTCCACATACTCGAAAATAGTACTAATACACCACTCGAGATGGTCTCCAACTTTAATTTAGGATGCTGTGTAGCTGTGACATGGACAAAGACGTAAAAAACAAGATCAAGAAATATTAGTCAGTATGCGGAATGATAAACAAATCGTTCCAAAACGAAATACAGAAAGGAACAAAATTATAATTTTGTAAAACCATGGCTATACCTGAAATGCTCGGATCCCTCAAAACCGTCATAAAAGCAGCCTACAAGCAGCAGAAGAGAGATTTCCTGGGAACGACGGAGGTATTACCAGGTAAGATGTTTATGACATTAATGAAAAGATTCAACAAAATGGAATGTCAACTACAAAAAAATTAGTGTAGAGAGAACCTCACGTCTGGTCGTGCGTAGGAAGAACTAAAATGAGGTGACAGTGAAAAGTGAAGAAAGGCACAAATGCCTAAACGTTGAAGTGGAAAACAAGAAGAAGTAGAAGTTGTTTGAGAACTGACTTCCTACTTTCTATAACATCCTGAGACAGTTTAAACAAGACAGATATTGCACACAACATCAGCAAAGGTTTTCCTAAAGACACGAGTCCTTTCACAAACATTGTATGGACGAAAAACAGAATCACAATTAAACACAAAGAGGCAATTTAATACGTCTATGCTCATCCGATGGAATGTTCTAAGAGAATCTTAATTACTGACACATGGGCTGTATTTTCGAAAACCTAGTCTTAAAAGTTATTGTTTGTACCCAACAAAGAAGTTCTCTACAACCAATGTTACTTTTGTTCACACACACGCCATGAGATTACATTTTTGTTTTAAACAACGAGTAATCATCTCCTATGCACTACTCGATAAATCCATCTTCTAGAATGCGGTCAAAAGCTATAAAAATACGAGTTGCTTTTACATATTTTTAATAACATTTGTGTACCTGTCGTCAGTTCATAGTCCTCTTTGTAACGGAACAGCGTTCCACTTACTTTTTCGAATTTTGTTCTTAGTGAAACTGGTAATATCTTAACGAAAATTTAAATTTTTCTAATTTTCCGAAATAGGTCAGCAGTGTAAAACCAAAGAAGTATAGGAATTGGAAACAATTTGCTACAAAAAGCTTTACTGTGGTGATGACTTCATTTGTGGTCCAGTATGACTGTCCTAGCTTTTCCAGATAGGCAAAGTTGTGTGCAAGTGGTTCAAAAAATGGTTCAAATGGCTCTGAGCACTATGGGACTTAACATCTTAGGTCATCAGTCCCCTAGAACTTAGAGCTACTTAAACCTAACTAACCTAAGGACATCACACACATCCATGCCCGAGGCAGGATTCGAACGTGCGACCGTAGCAGTCCCGGGGTTCCGGACTGCAGCGCCTAAAACCGCACGGCCACCGCGGCCGGCTGTGTGCAAGTGGTCGGATGCAAAAAGTACACCTAATAGGGTACGTTTGCAGTTTTACGGTTATATCCTGTGAAGGGCTCACAATATCGAAAACATGGTTCTATTAAAAGTTGTAAGACATTAAATTTTGCGTTTAATGAGACCAGACGCAAATTTTTTTAACCACACGTTCCCTTACTAGTGGTCACTAAATTTGTATAAATTTAGTTATTTATGAAAAAGCCTCGTATTAACTGCTGATTTTTGGTAGTATTATCTAAATTAACCTATCTAACAACAAAGTGGTCCATATAAAATTTATAGAGGAGTAGATTATGCATTCGATGAGACCAAAAGTGAATTTTTGGACTACTCGTTTCCGTACAGCTCCATCATAAAGTAGGAACATTTCTCGTCATCAGTGAAGACTGAACTGCAGTTCTTCAGTACGTGTTATTTACACTGCATTTTAGTAGTATAGGACTCCACTGTACTATTCTTGTACCTTCTAAATACAGTAATACAATAAAATATTAAAATTGCAGAATACATAAAACGATAATTTTGAGAAAAGATTTCATGTAGAATACGATGAGATCCATTGAACTCATATGAAGATGGAGGCCGGATAAGACACACAATCCTCGAAATCAATTAATAATGATTATATTTCATAATAACAAAAATTATAGTTAAAGGTGTGAAGATGAAAAGCGGAAAAATATGTAGATACAAGAATTTCACCGACGTCGTCGTTTCACTGTCGTTGGGCCACTCGCCTTCTCAGAGAGTGTAATTTCTGATTAGGAGTCCAACGACGCATCACTCGGCTCCTCAAATTCCGTTTCGTCGCGCCGTATTTGTAGTCCAGGTCTTCGCCAACATCTGGTACGTTAGTATAATCCGGTGGGAGGGACTTAGTGCAGGATTTCCCTTTGCTGTTGGTACGAATCAATGAGCACCTAACCCCACCCTTCAACACCCACAACCACCTGCACACCCCTCGATGTATTTTCAGAGTTGAGGGAGACTGTGGCGCTGGTTCCTTGGAGTTAGGAATGGCGTCAAGATGAAACTTTTAAGTCTGCCACCCCGAGAGGAGCGGATCCATCTGATGTCCCAAATACATTTGTACGTGCACGGAAGTTCACAAGAAATATAGGCGGCCTGCTTCTAATGGTGGTGGTAGGGATGACATGTTAAATGTGGATTTCAAGAGGGTTTTGAAAAAGAGGTCGAATCGCATTTTATCTAAAGTATTTGCTGTCCTACCTCCGTCAAGGATTGTTAAAGTTCGTAGACCAGCTTCGAAAATAGCTTCATGCTCGGAGGAAGGTATTTATTTTCGACTAGCAGCTTGATCGTCTTCTTCTTTCCCCGCTTGAAGAGTGCTGAAGTTCGGTCACATCCACTTATGGACTGGAGAAATGAGTGGACTCCTGGTGCTGTCTGCCACATTGCAGCTGTTGAAATGAAATACTTTTTATGAAGTCGTTCCTCTTACAGGCTTTGAGAAATGTTTGCTGATGGTGTGGCTAGGGCACTCAGCACGATGAGAAGGTCCTTATCATCATTAACTACTGTAGCCTCCGCCTGCTTCTGTGATACCTCGAGGGCTGTGGAAGCTATCAGGTGGTAGGTGTCTTCAGTAACCTGCTTTACTGAGAAGCTTTCATCTTAAAGCTTCTAAGAAAGCTAGCTGATGAGAAGCGCTTTATTTCTGTCGTTGGAAAGAAATTTCCTCCTGAGGCATAGTTACCACCATTAACTCTGTGAAGATGACCTCGAGAATATTGTTTGGGTCTTGTGTTTCGGTGGAGGCGCTCAGAATATTTGATGCTCTTGGTGGACAGGTCTTGTGGTTAGCCGTCGAACTCAACACTCATCGCACTTCGGTTGTAGAGCCTTTTTATGTAATCAACGTATATGGTTAGATTTGATTGGATTGCCATTATTCAACACAATCCAGTGGGGAAGAAATTCACCGTCGATGACAAAAGCTGATCTTTCCAGATTTGCCTCACTCAGTGATGTGAGCAAGTAATACTAGTATGACGTTAACTTACTCATTCCAGCTGCACCGGATAGTGAGACGGAAGAGGGTGCCAGCTCATAGTGGAAGAATTCTTCAAGCTTTCCGTCTGATGTCTAAATGGTTCAAATGGCTCTGAGCACTATGGGACTTAACATCAATGGTCATCCGTCCCCTAGAACTTAGAACTACTTAAACCTAACTAACCTAAGGACATCACACAACACCCAGTCATCACGAGGCAGAGAAAATCCCTGACCCCGCCGGGAATCGAACCCGGGAACCCGGGCGCGGGAAGCGAGAACGCTACCGCACGACCACGAGCTGCGGACTCTGATGTCTAAAGGAGTGTTTTTTTTAGTCATCATTCTGACTGGTTTGATGCGGCCCACCACGAGTTGCTCTCCTTTGCCAACCTCTTGCTCTCATATTAGCACTTGCTACCTACGTCCTTAATTATTTGCTGGATGTATTCCAGTCTCTGTCTTCCTCTATAATGCCCTCTACAGCTTCCTCTTGTACCATGGAAGTCATTCCCCGATGTCTCAACAGCTGCCCTAGCATCCAGTCCCTTCTCCTTGTCAGTGTTTTACACACATTCCTTTTCTTTCCGATTCTGTGCAGAAGCTTCTCAAACCTTAGCTTGTCAGTTCACTAATTTTCAAATTCTTCTGTAACACCACATCTCAAATGCTTCGATTCCTTCCTCAAACTAAGGCCTATGTTTGATACTAGTAGACATCTTTCGGCCCGGAATGCCCTGCTAGTCTGCTTTTGATATCCTCCTCGCGCTGTCGGTCATTGGTTATTTTGCAGCCTTTATAGGAGAACTCCTTAGCTACATCTACTTCGTGTCCAACAATCCTGATTTTAAGTATCTCACTGTTTTCATTTCTGCTACTTCACATTACTTTCGTCTTTCTTCGATTTACTCTCAATCCATATCCTGTACTCATTATACTGCTCATTCGAGTCAGCAGATCATGTACTTCTCCTTCACTTTCACTCAGGGCAGCAATGACGTAAGCAAAATATCATTGATACCCTTTCATCTTGAACTTTAGTTTCACTCCTGGACCTTTCTTTTATTTCCTTCATTTCTTCTTCGATATAGAGGCTGAAAAGCAGGAGTAAAAGACTAAATCTTTTTAGTTCGAGTACTTCGTTATTGCTCGTCCACTCATATTATTCCCTCTTGGTTGTTGTACATATTGTATATTACCCGTCTCTCTCTACAGCGTACCCCAATTTTTCTCATCATTTCTCGTATCTTGCACCATTTTACTTAGTAGCTGGCTTTTTCCAGATCAACAAATCCTGTGAAGTGTCCTGATTTTCCTTCAGTCTTCTTTCCATTATCAACTGCAACGTCAGAATTGCCTCTCTGGTATCTACACCTTTCGTAAGGCAAACTGATCGTCATCTAACACATCCTCATTTTTCTTTTCCATTCTCCTGTTTATTATTCTGTTCAGAAACTTGGATGCATGAGCCGTTAGGCAGATCGAGTAAAGTATTCGCAGTTGCCAGCTCTCGCAGTCTTCGGAATTGTGTGGATGACATTTTTCCGAAAGTCAGATGGTATGTCGCCAGACTCATACAGTCTACACATCAGTGTAAATATTCGTTTTTCTGTCACTTCCCCCAGTGATTTTAGAAGTTGTGGTGGAATCTTATCTATACCTTCTGTGTTATTTGATCTTAAGTCTTCCAGTGCTCTCTTAAATTCTGATTCTTATGCAGGATCCCCGATACCTTCTAAATCCACTCCTGTTTCTTCTTCTGTCACATCAAACAAATCTTCCCCGTCATAGAGGCTTTCAGCGTACTCTTTCCATTGCGACTTTCCTATTGCTGAGTCACTCATTTCGACAGTCATTTTTTTAGATTTCTTCAAATTTTTCATGCAGCCATTTCATCTTAGCTTCCCTGCAGTTTCTATTTATTTCAATCCTGAGTGTCCTGTATTTCTGAATTTAGTTGAAACTTCCTTTTTTATTGTACTTCTTTCTATCGTAGATAAACTGAAGTATTTCTTATGTTATCCGTGGTTTCTTTGCTGTTACCTTCTTTGTTCCTATAATTTTTTTTTTAACTTCTGTAATATCCATTCTTCTTCAACTGTAAAGCCTACAGTGCTATTCCTTATTGCTGCTGAACTTCAAGCGTATCTGGTATTTCATTAGTACTTTTCTATCCCCCTTTTATGCTTACTGATTGTTCCTGCGTAATTTGTTAAACTTCAGCCTACTCTTCATCACTACTACATTGTGATCTGTGTCTATATCTGTTCCTTGGTACACCTTACAATCTAGTATCTGATTTCGGAGTCTCTGCCTGACCATGATATAATTTAACTGAAATCTTCCTGTATCACCAAGCCTTTCACAAGTGCACTTCTTCCTCTTGTGATTCTTGAACTGAGTATTCGCTATTACTAGATGAAATTTATTACAGAATTAGCCTTTCCCCTCTCTGATTCCTTGTCCCGAGCCCATATTTTTCTGTAACCTTTACTTCTATTCCTTCCCTTACCATTGCATTCCAGTCTCCATGTCCATTGGATTTTCATCTCTCTCTACGTGCTGCATTACCTTTTTAGTATCCTCATATACTTTCTCTACCTCCTCATCTTCAACTTGCGATTTCGGCATGTATACCTGAAGTGTGCTATCTTGTGGGATGTGGCTTCAGAGTTACTTCCCATCATTGATCACCTTAGATTTAAATCCTTGTATACTGAATATTCCTTTTTTCTTTCTCGGACGAACCTGATTTTGTCAAATGTTTGGCCACCAAGGCCAAGCACTGAGAAACTGCAGATTTCAAAGACTCTGTAGCAGCTGATTGAATCATCCCCTACGGTTCTTGTGCTGATGGACAAAACAAAATTAGTAACAAGGAAAGCGTCATGGGCTTGAAAGCACTCAACAAAGTTCTGAAAGTTTGCATTTTCACGCCACACTCAATCATCTATCGCATCTACATGTTGCAACGACATAGTGAGTGATACCTCACAAAACTCTCCAACATGCTGTAAGTTGGAGCTGTACGGAAACGCGTCGGCAAATCATTCACCTTTGATCCCGTAGAAGACAGAATTAATTCCTTTATAGCTCTTCTATGGACCACTTGTTAGAAGGGTTAATTTAGATGATATTACCAGAAATCAGAAGTTAAAACGAATATTTTTCATAAATATGTAAACTTTTTCTAAATTTTAACAGCAGTAGTATGGAAACGGGTCTGGTCTCATTCAATGCAGAATTTAATTCCCTCTGACTCTTAATAGGACCATATTTTCGATATTGTGAGTCTTTTACGTGATACAAACGTAAAACCGCAAAAATACCTCTTTTGGGTATTAATTTTTAACCCCAACCAATTAAGCACAATTCCGAAGGGGATGGGGGGATTGGGGACCTAGGATAGTCATATTGGGCCACAAATGAAACCTTTAAAGCAGTAAAAATATCAATATCTGTAGCAATTATTTACGGTCTCGATTTCTAGCCTATTGGCCTAAATTAGATCCCGTAAAACCGCCGTATAACAATTTTCTTATAAGATATCATATTATTAAATTATAACGGTGAACTTCTGTTCTGCTCCTCACGAAAAGGGTTTCCTATATACACGGAGGCCTTACGCCTTTTAACTTTTACATTATTCCACAGCGTTTACGTATCGTTAATACTTTCCGATTTGGTAAGTGCACACTAGACCCACTACAAAAGATGCGGTACCTATAGATCCGCAGTCAAGCTTAATATTTTTAACGCCTCTTCTGTGGATGAACAAGGGTCCAGCAGACAGTGAATTTCAGGATGTACTAGTTTAGCCTAAGTCAAACTCGTTCATCTTGTTACTGATAGGATAAAGCAGTTTAGCCCAGGTCGAATCGGTTTATCCTAGTTAGAATTCACGTGCTTAAGGATAAACTGGTACGTCCTAGTATGAACTAATTTAATCTAGGCTGAACGCATGTTGCTGCCTGTACGAACAGGGAATCCCCGATTCATTTCTGGGTCAGCCTTCGCATCTCCCAACCACTATTCGCTCGCACTGTTCTTTGTTTTGATTGGTATTTTGCATCGACGAGTGCGCGTGTTAAGTTGCTTGTTGCGTTTGAAAGATTTTATTATAATCATAGTATGATTATTGTGAGACATTTCCTCGTGGACGAGCCTTCGTGTAGTAGACAAGCCATTCAAAAGCTGTGGAGAGAAAAGTTTCTTGAGTAAACTTTGCAGAGTGAAAGCAAAAAGTCTTCTCATTATAATGTGTCATCAGTAGACGAGTATGCGGATTTGGTTAAACAAGTAGAAGACGCTGAAATTTAGGAAAGAAGAACATCATTACAAAAAAAGAAGACTGAAACGATTTGCTGTTTTGAAAATTGGTG